>NW_012116188.1:1049558-1077560 GCF_000951035.1 Colobus angolensis palliatus
AGGTGAGGAGATTGAGACCATCCTGGCTAACATGGTGAAACTCCGTCTCTACTAAAAAAAAATACAAAAAACTAGCCGGGCAAGGTGGCAGGCGCCTGTAGTCCCAGCTACTCGGGAGGCTGAGGCAGGAGGCAGGAGAACGGCGTGAACCTGGGAGGCAGAGCTTGCAGTGAGCTGAGATCCAGTCACTGCACTCCAGCCTGGGCGACAGAGCGAGACTCTGTCTCAAAAAAACAAAAAAACCTAAACAAGTAAAATCACTAAGTTGATGAGAAGAGTCAATAGAACGCTTAATTTAAAAAACATGGAGGTCCCCGTTGAGAAAAAAAAAAATATGCCAAAGAGACACTTCAGAAACACGAAGAACAATCGAAACGAACAATCTAAACAGACTAAATGGAAAACAATCTGTAAAGATTAAAGTTGCTATAAAACTTATCTAAGGATGTAACAGTCTTCAATTAACATACAAGGAGAAGTACTTGGAAAGGCTGCACAATTTCCCCTATATAAACAGGTAATTCCATGGTACGTAATCCAGTTTCTTCCTACAAGTTTAAGAATACTATATATAAATTAGGCACATAATGCTTGTGATTAGCAAACACACTTCGTGAAATTTAAACTCGAATCTACTCTGTCAGAAATTTTGCATTACGAGCGTCCGAACTGACACAGATGTGCTGTATGTTATGTCTTTCATTATATTTGGTTTTGAGGAAAGAACAGGGTTGTGGAGAAGCTGTCTCTAACACTACATGTTTGAACTGGGGTAATGTTTAGGCTCTTCATTTCTAAGACAGAGATATTACCACCTTGCCTCACAGTGTTGTTTTAAGGAATAAACTAAAATGAACATAAGACAATTAGCATCAAACTGCATAGGGAAGGGTTAGAAGATGAATAAAGTACGAAATACAGTAAAACATAATGTTGAGCCCTAAAGGGGATATAATCTAATTGAAAAAACTGAAATTACAATGTTTAAGTTTTGTTACAAAAGAGTACTGGATTCAACAGGACAGCAATGAAAGAAAGAACATGTTCTGTTTAGCAAAAGCTCAGGACAGGAAAGATAATGGCAAGTCCTAAGAAATGTCCAAGTTTGCAACAGATGAATTAGAGAATTAAGAGTGAAATGGGTGGAGATCAAGCTAGCAAAACAGACTGCAACCATCCTGTCAAGTGCTTGCTATAATCTTACTAAGTATGGACTTTATCATTTGGATGTTTAAAAAACCACTAGAAGTTTCTAAGCAAGGAGCTGCCACAATACAATTTAAATTGTATAACGATGCCATTGTTAAGTGGATAGATTGGGTAAGAAGATAATCAGGAGATTATTTCAAGAGAACCTAGCCAGGCACTGTGGCTTGCACCTGTAATCCCAGCATGTTGGGAGGCCAAGGCCAGAGGACTGCTTGAGGCCAAAAGTTTGAGATCAGTCTAAGCAACACAGTGATTTTTACAAATTAACAAACAGAGAGAGATGATCTGAATTTCAGTAAGTGAAATCTCCACGAAAGATTTTTACAATGAAAAGAGAGAATCTGAATTTCAATGAGTGCTAGGAGAGAGAGCCCAAGATTTGGCAATGGGTGGGTGGGTGAGAATGTTTAAGAATAAGGCAAAGTCAGGGAGAACAGTGTTGCCAATTACTGCAAATCTAAGAATAAATTGTGGGAAAGGGAGAAATTCGGGACACATTGTATATGAGGATATGTAACAAATACTGAGAGTTTACATGTAGATATATAAGTCTGAACTAGAACTAAAGATTTGGTAGTCATAACAGTAACAAAATGACTACCAAGGAATATGGTGAACAAGAAAAAGAACCAAACAGAGGAAAAAAGGCTGAGATGCTGATATGTAGGAAGCAGGAAGGAACAGAAATAGGTAACTGAAGGAGGGTAGTATCACAGAAGCCAGAGGAAGAATTTCAAAAAGGAGCTAAAAAGTGTTAAATGTACAAAGGTGACATGGGATAAATACTTTCAAAGGGCCATCAGAATTTTAACTGACAAGGATTTTTAAAATAAAGTTTTCTGTGAGCAAATTGTCAAAATTATAGGAAATTAAAAAACCAAAATGTCCTATGGAAAATATAATAACTATAGCATTAATTCAGATTTCATCTCTCAGTATTTCTCTTTGCAAATTTAATTCTGTCACAGGGTAAATCCGACATGTTATTTATAAATGTTGGTACAAACCATCTTAACCGAATTTGACATCTGGAACAAGCAGTAATCTGACACATTATGTACTCTATGATATATAAAGTACATGGCTGAATAACAAGGAAAATTCAAATAACATGCATAGTACATACGCATGTGTTACATACATGTAATATAAGAAACTTTCAAACAACATGTATTGATAGTTTAGTTTCTGCTCAACGATAAATATTAATCTATATTAATCTAGATTTTAAGGGAGCTACAAGTTCTTTTTTAGGATTCTTTAAAATCACACTGTAGTTCAAGGAGAGGGGAAATCAGAAACAAAAGAAATCCAACTACTTGAGCCCTCTGCCAACAAATTAAATCAATGTGAATTAACGTATCAAGCCTCTCCTAAACCCACAGGACACTTAAAAGTGCATCAACACTTACTAATGGTCTGCTAATGGATTTACCTGTGACAATTTATTTACTGCGTTTTAATTTCCTTAGACTCTTAAAACATACTATGAAGTACAAGTTTCGGACTGTGAATGGTCTATGCAAATTTCATCACACTACTTATGCTGTGTCACACCTTCCAAGTAGCTGTTCTTAAAATTTTTCTGTAACTTTTTAAACATGCTATGATTATTGACACTGAGTTGGATAAACACAATTTGGGTTGCAATGTTTAACTTCCACTCTTCAGACTTAAGGTCCAATTCAGACATTAACACTCCTTATCTTATGGCCCACAACTTAATTTTCTAATTGCAAACTGAAACCAATAATGAAATGTTACAGAATTAGTTTTAAAATATCTCTATTCATATTAAGTATTAAGAGAAAACTGAGATGATTTATAAACTGTCAAGACAATGATCACAAAAACAGAAAATTGAAGAGACAATTATTTGACTTTAACAAATTACTTAAACCATTATTGTTACACATTAAGCACCTGACTTAATCCAGAGACAAGAAACAGTTCTGAGGCTGGATAATTATAAATTAAAGAAAAAAGCTAAATATTGCTAACTCTACACAGAAACATTCTAGGACTTTTTAAAAAATTTATAATTCGGAGACTTATAAGCCAAAGGAAATAATGTAATATATAAGAAACTTAGAAACTATAGTTCAACGTGCAGCATCTAGTAATAATGGCATACCTTTTCTTTCTGTTTTCTGTGCAGGGACAGAAGATGTGGGTGTAGGCAGTTTTGATAAAGTAGATGCTCCATTAGCATCAAATGATTTCTTTGGCTGGTGATCAGACTGTAGCGTAAATGGACTAGAAGGAA
Source organism: Colobus angolensis palliatus (assembly GCF_000951035.1). Lineage (NCBI taxonomy): Eukaryota > Metazoa > Chordata > Mammalia > Primates > Cercopithecidae > Colobus > Colobus angolensis. The sequence continues at coordinate 1,053,034 of NW_012116188.1, forward strand.
CAGTGCTTGGGGTAGCAGTTGGATGAACCACTGGTTTGATGGGGTGCTGTACTGGCGTAGAACTACTGTGAGTCTCTGCTCTTGGCAGTCTGTAGTCTCTGTCATTGTGTCTGCTTGTTTGAGACAAAATATTCTGTGGGAGCAAACTACTGGCATCACTGGAATGCTTGTCTTCCACTTTAGTTCACAGTTCGAAAAAACAGATGTTGGAATGACAGAAGGGGGAAGAAAAAAGATTACATTAGAATCCTACCTTTAACATCAGCTAATTCAGCAACATACTTGTACTTACATATTCTTTTATAAAACTGCAAACCCAGTTAGTGTCTTGCAGTTTACCACTGGCATGTAAATATGCAATACTGGAAGAAGAGGAGTTTTTGCTCAACTATAAATATTCATCTATACTCATATTTCAAGGGGGCTACACATTTTTTAAGGATTCCTTAGAATCACACTGTAGTTCAAACAAAACATTAAAAAAAAACAACAAAAATCAACATGGAGTTATAATACTGTCTCATAAAAATTTTTTAATTGTTTTAAAAGCAGAAAAAGTAAATGCTTCATTCTTTTACACTATGGGTCATAGATTTTAATAACTGAATTATTCACAGTGGTTCGACTGCAAAGGAATATTAGGCTTTACTAGCCTGGTCTTTCTAAATACTACGTTAGCTAATTAGTTGCCTCTAAAGCAGTTTATACGAAGGCTTAAATGAAATTATTTTAAGATGACTGAAGTTACGATGAACTGTGAACACAGTAAGTAAACCAATCTGTAGTATTTTTAATAATGTTACAAATAACCAGAGAGTTAGTAATAAAATCATGATGCATAATGCTATTTGAAAATAGAAGTCCAACACACACAGCACAGTCAGAACAATCTACTTATCGCTAGGTGTATTAAAAACAAATCCCCTTTCAATTTAAACCCACAAAAATACTTTAACCTCAGAAATACTGAGAACAGTTTAAAATCTATCAACAATTTACATTCTAACACCATGATTCCTCAAAACAGTACAAAAGAAGGAAAATTTCAACGATCATGTTAAAGTTCATTCGAAGTGTTCAATCTAAATTACAATATTCCCAACAATAACTAAAGAATTCAAATAACCTCCAAGGAGAGAAATGACCTAAAATCCATGCATGTGATGTATAATAATTTTACTAAAGTATGCCCTCTCTGTTGATTATTGCATTGTTTTTTCCAATTCACAGCTCCTCCAATTGTAAAGACCAAGACAAAACAATGGAGGAGTAACATTCAAACTAGAAGTCAGCTTCAAAGTTGTCAGTACACAGCCACTACATGGTACACCACAACAAAAAGTACGGGAATACCACCCAAAAAAACAATCACATCAAAGCACAAGGTCTTTTGACAATGACTTAACATATAAAATTCAGTGTTATAAAGGATACAATATAAAAATCTACAAAAATGAACAGAATACAAACATCTGTTGTATGACAGTAATATATCAGTAAGCTATCAACTTGCATGAATATAAAATTTTTAAAATTTTATTCTACAGTTTCTACCTGCAATGAGGATACTACTAAGGGACAGACATAACAGGATAACATCATGCCCAACCCTGTATACAATTTTTATTTCCTCAACCAAGAAAACTTCCTTTCAGTTCGATAGGGCTAGTCAAAAGGTATCAAGCATATGTACTCCAATGGAAATTAAGGATGATACTTCTAACATTTTTAAGTTAAAAAACAAAAAGGGCAGCAGCATTACAGGAACAGGGGAAGGTATAGCTGTAACAGCTTTCTATACTTACAACTCTAAATAAACACAGTTAAAGCAGTGCCTATTTGCCACCCTCCCAGAGGGCAGTGCTTTGCTTGTCCTGACTGGAGAGAGGGGAGGTATGCTACCGCCATCTAGTGAGGAGAGGCCAGTTATGGTGCTCAACAACCTACAAAACAGGAAAGCCTTCCATAACAAACAATTACTTCACCCAAAACGTCATTAGTGCTTCTGTTGAGAAAGGTTTCTCTAAACATACAGCCATCAACATATAAAGCACAGATTCGCAAAAATAAAAATTAGTAGCAGTTATAGCAAATTAAAAATTTTATCCATATAATTTTCAGCATCAGGTTGTGGAGAATATTAACATTTGATAAAATATTTTATGTTTTGTGTTTTTTTTGAGACAGTCTCTCTCTGTCACCCAGGCTGTAGTGCAACAGCATGAATCTTGCCTCACCGAAATCTCTGCCTGCCTCAGCCTCCCAAGTGGCTGGGATTACAGGTGTGCACCACCATACTCAAATAATTTTTGTATTTTTAGTACAGACGGGGTTTCACCACATCGGCCAGGCTGGTCTCAAACTCCTGACCTCAGATGATCCACCCGACTCGGCCCCAAAGTGCTGGGATTACAGGCATGAGCCACCATGTCCAGCCTTTGTTAAAATATTTTAGTGCTTTACAAACACTTAATATATTGCAAAAAAACAAAAACAAAAACCTCATTAAAACCTACTTTATCTCTTTACATGTAAAAATCTTCCCAATCCTTCCCCCTCTGCCATCCCCTAAAGTTTTTTTTATTGGTAGTTAAGAACAAGCTTTAAGCCACACTCTACACAAATACCAATATACTGAACACAAGCGAACACTCTGCCAACATGTTTCTGATAGACTAAGTTAAACACTTGAATGGCTTATTGACTTTATTACTAAGTTGACCAATCTTTAAAAAAAGCAACACAGCTAAGGTTCTTTCTCAAACACTACCTAAACTCAAAAAAAGTGTGATACATGACTACATTTCAACACAAGCACAGACACAATGACTCATCATTTGCCTATCTAGGAATTTAAGTGAAGGCAGTAATCAGACAAGTGGGCAGATATGAATCATCATCTTGTTTATAGTAGGGAAAGGCTGAAAACTTCCCAAGTATTCATTGATAGGGGATTATTTATTGATGAAAGTTTACCTATGCAATCAATATAACAAATGTACAATTATAAACAGACATAAAACCATACTCCTGATACATTACTAACAGGTAAAAAACAATAATACAGAATCCCATTTTTGAAATACATATATATATAATTTGTATACACATTTATAAGCATACAGAAAAAAGTACATATTCCAAAATGTTTCAGGGTCATGGAATTTAAACGTTTTACCTAATTATTTACAAATATGGCATACTTTTGAAATCATGAAGAAAAACAAGTTATTATTTTTATACTTATCTAATACTTTTTTTTTTTTTGTAGACTCAAGAGTCAGCTTGCTCTGTCGCCCAAGCTGGAGTACAGTGGTGAAATCTCAGCTCACAGCAACCTCCGCCTCCTGGGTTCAATTGATTCTCCTGACTCAGCCTCCTGAGTGGCTGGGATTACAGGGCGCGCCACCACACCCAGCTAATTTTTGTATTTTAGTAGAGACCGGGTTTCACCATGTTGGCCAGGATGGACTCGATCTCCTGACTTCGGGATGCGCCTGCCTCGGCCTCCCAAAGTGCTGGGATTACAGGCGTGAGCCACCGCGCCCAGCCATCTGTCACTCATTTTCTATGCATCCCCTACCCTGCAATTTGTTCAAAAAACTCACAAGCTGGGTGCAACTTGTTTATGTCTAGAGGAAAACCTCTCTTTTTTAATTGACAAAAGTCAGTTAATTAAGATATAAAAAGAAATGGGACTAGAATCTAATTCTTCCACCTCAAAATTCAATGTTCAAAATTCAATGTTCTTCAATATGCCAACTTCAGTACTTTATACCATTTAAAAAATTGTATATGATTTCACTGATTTAAAATTTTAATATTTCACACTTAATCCTGCAGATCTGTTACTGTTTCATCTTAAATATTGTCTCCCATCAAAAACTCAATAATCCCTCTGAGACCAAACACATTCCCAACTTTTTAGTTTGAGTTACAGGAGCAGAACTGAAACACTGAAGTCTAAGAATTCCCAGAAAACATGACCTAGAAATTCCTCTCAAAATTGCAAAACGAACCCGAGTAGTCTATGTGGCAGTTAAATATTTTTAAACTTTTTTTTTTTTTTTTGAGACAGAGTCTGACTCTGTTACCAGGCTAGAGTGCAGTGGCAAGATCATAGCTCTCTGAAGACCCAAACTCCAGGGCTCAAGTCATCTTCTTGCCTCAGCCTCCCAAGTGGCTGGGACTACAGCTGGGTAGTTAATTTTTAATTCTGTGGACACTGGGTCTTGCCACGTTGCACAGGCCAGTCTCAAACTCTTGGCCTCAAGCCATCCTCCTGCCTCGGCCTCCCAAAGGGCTGGGATTGCAGGAGGCATGAGCCACAGCACTGGGAGTAAATTTTATTCAAGGTAAGGGAAGCCAGTGGAAACAGAGTACCTTTAATAAAGCTTCAAATTTGGAGAATGAATTACAAAACAAATGTATGGGATACAAAATTGTCCCACTAGCACAAAATCTGGCCTCAGAAGAACAATGAAGTATGCCCACAGTTTGATTTATAGATGAAGAGCACCTTAGAACAAAAAGGCTTAACTTTTCTATTAGACATTTTTAAATTGTGTGCAAATTCAAAATAGAGATGTTACACAGATCTATGATCATGATGAAATTTGTTTCTAAATACAAGGATAAACAAGTTACTCACTGGTAACATTAAAAAAAAAAAAAACCAGTAGCTATTCTGATGTCACTTGTGTGTGGCTACGATTCAATTATTAGACTAAAACCTGATGAGATCTGTATCCAGTTTAATAGGACACAACTTAAGGGCAGGCAGGTAGGCTGGGAGAGGAAGCTCCTGTTTGGGGGGATCAGGGGAAACCGATCTAAAACAAAATTCTACTGTTTGCAATTCAGCTCCATTATAGCCATAATGCGCAGCAGGAAACACACACGTATACTATTCTACCATGTACCTTTTCCCTTTTCAGGGACCAAAATGGTGGCGGGTAGGGGATAATAAATCCAACATAAAAGAATCTCTACATGTTTCTATTTATTTTAATTTACATATGTAGACAGCAATGGATACAGATTTGAAAAATAAATAATACAAATAAATCAAACATACATTTCAAAGAAAAAAATTAATACTTACTTCCACTGGCAAACCCACTAGTGGCTGTTGCTTGCATCACCTCTCTTCTGTAATCTCTATCTTTTGGGAAGCTGTTGACTGCCATCTTGTTTGCTTCTTTTTGTCTCTGTTCTCTAAAAATAAAAAAAAATAAGATAAACACATAAAAATTACATTGAGGGCATGAGTTTCCATAATAAACAGCTCTGGCCAAATGCCTAACAAATGTTATATAAAAAACAAAAGGAGTGAACATGGTCATAATTTAACTGGTGTGGAAGATGGAACGTGGCAAACAGAAACACTAATGTTTCTCACTAATGGCAAAACTATACCAATTAATTATACCACTAATGCCATAACCAAAGCTCATCAATTTTAATTCTACATGTGAAAGAAACATTATGGTCTTATTAAGCTATTAATATTTCCATCAAAATTAAAGATGCATAAATGTAGGTAAGTATTTTATTAACTATACTGACCATTCAAAAGGCCTTTGTGGACAGCTGCCTAGCTGTCCTAGAATTTTTTTTTTTTTTTTTTGGAGATAGCATCTTACTCTATCGCTCAGGTTGGAGTGCAGTGGCACCATCATGGCTCACTGCAGCTGTGGCCTCCTAGGCTGAAGCCATTCTCCCACCTCAGCCTCCTTAGTAGCTGGGACTACAAGTGCATGTTACCACTCACAGCTAACTTTTTGTAAAGACAGGGTCTCACTATGTTGCCAGGGCTGGCCTCAAACTCCTGGGCTCAATCAATCCTCCAGTCTTGGCCTCCCAAAGTGCTGGGATTACTGGCACGAGCTACTGCACCCGGCCAGGTTTTTGTTTTTAAAAGTAAAGACAAATTATGGAAAACATGATGGGGCAACTAACCACTGCAACTAAAAAGTGCAGATGGGTAGCACCATAAAAAAGCTAAATTAGAATGTTTAATGCTGTAAGATGTTAACCTGTAGAACCAAGCTAGAAAAATAATGTTTAATTAGATTAAAAGCTAATTACCTTTCAAGCCACTCTTTTGGTTTTTCCCACTGTGAAACTTCTGTTCGACAATTGTAGTAGTACTTTTTCCCAGAAGAGCTAATATGCTCAGACCAGTCATCTGCAGAATCATAAGGCTTAAAAATATATTTTTTACAATTAGAAAATGTTAATACTATGTAATCACATGAAATATCAAGAACATCAAAGCACACATACAGGAGAACACTTATGAGATAAAGGTACTCTGAACTAGAATGCAATTATCTGCATAAGTATTTATAAGACCTTAGTTTATGAAAGGCTTCAAAGAACAGACCTTCATAAAATACCAAAATTAAGCAGTATAAAAATTAGATTGTTAGACAAAGAAAACTGTGAAATTAACATCACCTTGATTTTAGAAAGCATGACAAAATCCCCCACAATTTTAAGTGGTGAAATCCAGTAACATGGGGGTGAGCAATGCACTCTAGACTAGATGATGGCGTGAGATCATCAGTTCTAAATTCTAAGGCACAAGAGTAATTACATACGATATAAAAGAGAACAATCTTGCCTGTATTAACTGTTACTCAGTGAAAAAAGGAACCAAAATATGTAAACATAAACAGAAAGCTAATTAAAAGCTATAAATTTGTTTCACCTTCAAAATCAACAAGATGGATCAAGTACACATAACTAAAACCTTGTTCTCACGTAATATACAGGATTAGCAGTATCACTCATATTCCCATAACTAAAAATGGTCTTTCAAACATTCTCAGATACAGTCTCTTCCAGGTATTTTTACAAGCAATGTAACATCACAATGAAATTAGAAAGATCTGAAAGGCCCAGTTTCCACGAAAAGAATCTCACAAAAATTAGTTAAGTTTCTGATTGGCCTCAGGAAATCTGGTAGAATCTCAAGTACTTTGGTTGAATTTCTTAATTAGTTTTTCAAAGGAGCTTACTGAAACATTGGTTATATTTTGTCAAATAGCTAGAAAAGAGGATTTTGAGTGTTCCCAACACAAATGTTGGAGATGACACACACACAAATTACTGATCTGAACATTATTAAATATACTGAATGTATCAAAACATCATCATATATCCCAAAAATATGTACAATTGTCAATCTAGAAAAATTTAAAAAAAATTAAAAATATTAAACCACTTGAAAAAAGTAAAATGAAATAATATACTGTACTATCATAGCCTATCCTTCCGGGTTCACTGTATTGTGACACAATTTTCAAGCGTGAGGAAACGAAGTCTTATTCACTACCTTACCTTTGGCCCAGCTTTAATTTTAACAACTAGGAAACAAGCTTAGAGAACTTATGAGCTGTCTATAGGTCACAAAAATAGTGATTTATCAAAAGACAAAAAACTCTGGTTTCCAAAGGCCTATTATTTCCACTAAATTAACACCAAATTCTGGAAATTCCCCTAATAATTCTCAAGGCAGTTGGAAAAAGATCACAGACTCTGCCATATATTTATATGCTCAGGTTTACATCTCAAAATAATGAGGGTGGCAAAGCAGCCCTGTGCCCCTACACCTCAAAAAGCAGTGGAGAGTTAATTCTTAATCCCACTAGCTTCCAGAAGCCTACAATCAAGTTTTAGGAACCCAATCAACAAAGGGACAAATTCAGAAAGTTCTTCTCTATCCCTCCCTCCCCCCTATACATAAATTATTATGCAACTGATCCCTTCTAAGGATGTTATCTGGAAGACTTGGTTTGCTTGCCAAGTGGTTATGTGGAATTACAGGATTGAAGAGGTACAATGAGATTTGAGACTAGTGGACAGAGGACGCCAGAGGTCAGCATGGTCTAGGCCAGTGCTCTTCCAAGTGATGGTTTGCCAACTTATCCTGGAGGAAATAAGGAGTTTGCATTTGAATATATAAACATACAGTTTCTTTCACAGAAGTTGTGCTTTAAGAAAAAAAAAAAGTCAGTTGAACTAAACATTGTATTTAAGTGATTAACATTCTGGCACAACCTCCAGGACAAAAAGTTCACAATCAGAGCACTGGTCTACCACGCTACATTGATTTTGTCTATCAAATTGTAGATCAGTTCAAGCTGATGTCTTACACTTAACAAAATTCCAGGGTAGAGCATACAATCACATATCAATAACTTTATTTTCTCCACTCCACTGCCATCCTCAAGGGGTTAAGGAAAAAGAAACCCTTCAAATTATGGGATAACTTTTACAATGCTGATGTGCAACAGTAGGTGTCAAATTTCTTAACTTTACAAAAAGAATATCTAACATTGAGAACTTAAAACAAAAGGCCTGCAAACATTTAAAGTTTTCTAGATTTGGCCTGGGATGGTTGCCAACATATGCTCTAAAGCAGCTTTCCAAGTGTTATCCAGGAAACCTTGGGGAACCCCAAGACCCTTTCACAAGACCAAAACTATTTTCATAATAATACTAACATGATTTTTTTCTTCCTCGTTTTATCACAAGCATATAGTGAAGTTTACCCAGAGGCTCAACAAAACACTGGATGTATCACAACAGATTGAATGAAGAAGCAGATATGAAGTTATGAAATTCTAAGTGTCTTTTTCTATTAAGTCAAACATTACCAAGATGTTCAGTATCTATTTTTTTAAAAATTACTTTTCATAAAGATGTTACATGTCACCATATAATGGGTTTACAATTGATATTTTAAATGAAATAAATTTCACAGTTTTAATTTTTAATATGGTAGATATTGATGAGACTCAAACTTTTTCTTTCCGTTTTTCCCCAAGATGAGGTCTTGCTATACTGCCCAGGTTGGTTTTAAACTCCTGGGCTCAAGTGAGCTTCCCTCCTCAGTCTCCCGAGTAGCCAGGACTACAAGTGACAAGCACCTCTCCTGGCTCGAGACTCAAAAGCTTCAAAGTATGCAGATGATACTTAGTTGATAACAAAAGGAGCTGGAATATGAATGCAAACTCATACAGGATTGAACTTAAGCACATCTCAGCAAATTAAAATTGGCATAGAGTATTTAGAAGGGAAAATCTCAATTACAGTGTTTTTAAATAAAAATAAGCAATATTTTTTCACCAATTCAGAGCCCCCTTTGAAAAACCAAATATACACAACTAATTTAGTCTACAAGTCATACCATGATTTTTTATTTTACCTTTTTTTTTTTTTTTTCTCTGAGACAGGGTCTTGCTGTCGGCCAGGTTGGAAGTACAGTGGTGCAATCATAGCTCACTGCAGCAGCCTCAACCTTTTGTGCTCAAGCAATCCTTTGCTTCAGCCTTCCAAGCAGTTGGGACCACAGAAACACACCACCACACTTAGCTAATTTTTTTTTTTTTTTTAAAGAGACAGGAGCTTCCTATGTTGCCCAGGCTGGTTTTAAACTCCAAGCCTCCAGTGACCCTCCTGCCTTGGCATTCCAAAGTGCTGGGATTACAGTTGTGAGCCACTGCAACAACATTCCCATGATTTTTATTGTGAAGGAGGCATTCATCACCAATCTTTTCCTGATCTTTACCAGAAGTCAGGCTCTGTGGTAAACACCCCACAATAAATGTTTGTCATAGGACTTAGCAGGAAGTACATTAACTGTTAATGCCTTAATCTGATACTGAAAATAAAAGATAATTTCAACTTGGCTTTTAATAGTTAACTTGATTTAAAAAAAAAAAAAAATCACCCACATACCCAAGTATCTGTGTAGATAACTCTAAAGCCAACTTTTCAAGTAAGATTAAATTTACAGTTTGTAAGGGCTGTTTGTGTCATTCCCACTAGGTACATTACAATACAAAAAGACCACTACTTATAAGTTAATTATGTACCTACAGGTGAAATCAAGAGAAACCAAAACCCAGATTCCAGAAACACAAAACATTTTATCTGTTCTAGTAAATGGTCTTCAACTTTCACTCACATAATTAAGTTCCCTGACACCCTTATGATTTGAATCATTCAAGCTTCTCTGATGCCCATTATTTATTCTTTCTGATTTCACTGGGTTAAATCCACTGCTCTAAAATCCAAATAATCAAAATTTGTCTTCCCTGAATGAGGTGTTTGTTTTGTTTGCATTTGTGTTTTATGAAAAAAACAATGCCCACAAGGCTGCTGCTATAAGAGTAGACAAATAGCAAACCTAAACTGTCAATGACAAGTGGAACTTCAGGTGTTACTTTGTAAATTAACAGAATGTTTTCCAGGAAAACAGGCAGATTCATTCTAAAATCCTGAATATACATCTCACTGAAAATGATTTGCTCCCCTTTCTCCCCACTCGGCCTAATCCTCCCTTCCCTACTTGAAGAAAAAAAAAGGAAAAAGGAAATGCCTCATCACTAATAGTTTGACGACAGTATGCATGAAGTGCTTAGCAAGACTGTTTTCTCAGTCCTAATCCCACCCCCTATGATAGTCGGCTCTGTGATGCTAGGGCTGGGACAGTGCAAATTACTCTCTATTTAGCCAGGTGGCTTCCTTCAGAATTAATCAGATGAATGAAAGGCAGGAGAAAGGAGCAGCCACAGTTGTTACCAGCTCTGGGCTACCATCCCACCACTAGAACTAGCTTCACCATACCCTCAGAGGTATTACCACCAGCTCTGTGGGGCTCCTCCTCTAGACTATTAGGTTCTAAAACCCCAAATTCATCCTGTTGTTCCATAGCCCTGAGTGGTGATTACTGTATGTGTCACCTCAGGGTTCCTCCTTTTTTTTCAGTATCTGCTTAACCAATCCCATATATTAAATTCTGTGTTACAACAACATGATTTTCTTTCCTTTTTTGAGACAGAGTTTTGCTCTGTCGCCCAGGCTGGAATACAATGGCGTGATCTTGGCTCACTGCAACCTCCGCCGCCCGGGTTCAAGTAATTCTCCTGCCTCAGCCTCCCAAGTAGCTGGGATTCCAGGTGCTTGCCACCACACCAGGATAGTTTTTGTAATTTTAGTAGAGATGGGGTTTCACCAGGTTGGCCAGGCTAGTCTTGAACTACTGACCTCAAGTGATCCACCCGCCTTGGCCTCCCAAGTACTGGGATTATAGGAGTGAGCCACCGTGCCTGGCCACTAGTGAAGTGCCTGGCCAACAGTATAATTTTCTAAATGAACACTAATACTATCTATTTTTATCCAAATATTATCCTAATGTCTCAATTTTCTATGGAAATGTACTATTCACACTGCTTCAACAAGAAACAAAAAATCTGAAGGTTTCTCAACGTCAATTAAGACATGATGATCACTCAAATACTCAAAGCAAAATCTGTTGGACTCAACCTACACCTTTGACGGCATTCTCATTGTTCGTTCTTTCCCTATAATGTATTTTCCACAGTTACCTGAGATAATTTTTTAAATTGCAAAGATGATCTTATTTTACTGATAATATCCTTCAATACCTCTTCACTGCCTTATATATGTATAATTAATATTCCTTGGCATGATACAGAACTTCTCATGATATGCCTCCCACTTACCTCTGTAAATTTAGCTCCTGCCATTTTCCCACACCGTCAAAAATCCCAGCAGTTCTCTAAATGTGCTACACTATTTTACACTTGTACATCGTTGGGAGCTCTATTCCTTTGTATGCTATGAATTCCAGAGCTCTTTTACTGCCTAAGTTATAGTCAGACTGTTGGGAAGCATTAGTTATAGTTTACTATCTTCCTCACCCAAGCTGGGAGTCCTGTGTTGAGCGCCACCCCAAAGCAACTTTAACAGGCACTGTTGTTTACTTTTCTGTCTCTACCACAGGTCCCAAACTTCCTTTAAGATGGGCCACATTCTATAATATATTCAGCTTAGCATATGCCTGGTGAATTAAAACCTTATTCTATGGTGAATTAAAAATTTCATTGAAACCTATGACTTAAAAAATTCAAAATAAGTTATTTCATTAACCTAAACTTCTGAAAATATTTAAAATCCCTCATTGGGTTTCACACCCTTGTGGACAGGTAACTGTATATCCCTAGTGTCTGGGACAGTGTGTAAAACACAGTAGATAATAAATATATCCTATGAGGAGTTTACACATTATGGAAAGAAAGCTTAAGTTAGAGCACTTTATAAGAAGTTTCAGCCTGAAGTTCTTTTTATCTCAGATATCACAACGGAAAAACATTGCTTTGTACGGGAATCCTAATTAATTAACACCAAAGATACTAGCTTCTCACAACGCTTAGTTCCATTAATAAGACTGGCTCATTGGTTTAAAATAGGATAATAATATCAAATAAACACATTAAGACTGTGATTCAAACTTTTTTTTTAAAGACATTAGATTTTACAAGACTTCCCATGGGTTTTGTTTTGTTTTTTGTTTTTTTTTGCAATAAATTTCAAAGAAAAAATATTGGACATGTTTATGATACTTACTGCATCTGAAGTTTTGCTTGGGTTATTGCTTGGATTAGAAGAATGTGAATTTGAACTATGAAGAGCACTGTGGTTGTGTGAATTTTCTTGTGGAGAGTAACTGGTCCCTTAAGAAAATAAAGAATATAGTGAATTACAATTAAACTGTATTTAATGTTTAATCTAAATTGTTTTCTATCACACATTATTGTATATCTCTAAATGAACATCTTACATAAGCATTAGGAATATATACATAGTCATACTTTTTATAGTATATAAAGTATCTGTGAACCTACTAAATAAGTGGCTTTATATTCCCTGGAACAATAGCATATAACAAAATCTTTTTGAGAGAAACAAAACCTTATCTTTATCATTTGTAGCAACTTCTGGGTTTTCTTACAGTTTTATTGGAGAAAAATAGAAGTACAATGTGCACAGAAAAAAGGCACAAGAACTCAAATGATACAGAACTAAAAGTCACTGTTATCAGTATGTTTTTGCAACTGTATTTCAATTTCTTAACAGTTTCCCCTGTTTGCCTTTTAACACGTTTGCCAATTTTTCAAATAAAACAGTATCAACTTTTTTCAAGAAGTTAAAGAGTCTCAGGGAAGGTGCTCACTTACAAGATGATCAAGATGATCAAGAGTCTTTTCCTAACAGGTCCAACTCTATCTAAAAATTGCTTAAGAGTAACTCAAGTTTTATGAAAATCAGAATATGTCAGTGACCAGAGAAAAAAGTTTCTCTTGCTTTAAGAAAAACCAGGGTGTAAAAATCCAGACTTCCAAAAACACTTTGACGAATGACACAAAAAGGTTCACCACAGAAGTCTAATGTTAGTATTTCAATTTCATTCCACATAATTCTAGATTTTTCAGCAACAAAGTAACATAATCGAACTGGTATTTTTCTTTTAATAAGTGATCCAGGAGTGGCACGGAGGCTACACTATTATGAACAAAAACGAAAAGTGCAGAGAGCAATTTAAATGCTCCAGTGGTCCAGGAATTATTAGTGAGAACCAGGGTGGATAAATGTAGAAATGAGTTAGGAATATTATTTCAATCAATAGAAACAACTAAATGGTAAGAGCAAAGGTGAACTCAGATAGATGATGACTATAAGGTTTTAGATATTTCCAAGTGAAAATGCTCCGCAGATTAATATAGAACTAGGAATTCAGAAGAAAAGGTTTAAGTAGATGTGGATTTGGAAGTGTTTTCTGTTACAGGTCAAAGGCAGGAGAGGGACTAACTGCTTTGTATGTAAGCAGCAAGCACTAAAAGTTCATGGATGAAGTAAGAGTATAGCAGGAAAAAAGGCAATGGCCAAGATTTACCCTCAGATAAGGGTCTGCTTACAACGGAAACTACAAGCAGATTCAAAGACCCAAGAAAGCTACTTATGTCACAAACTATTAAAGAGAATTACCTAACTACAATGGTTACTTAAGAACAACGTAGGTGGTATGATAGAGGACATTTCCCAAGAAGCCTGATGCTTGAGATGCCTGATGGGTTCTTCTACTTATTTTGATTTATCTTACTGTACAGTATTCTATTTATATAGAGAGAACACCCTAAACCCCCTTTTAAATAACAGGAAACAAGAAATAAATCCTCAATAAAAGCTCTAAGAATGAACACAATCAAGAAGAAATCATACAAAAATAAGCTGAACACTTTGGGAGGCCGAGGTGGGTGGATTACCTGAGGTCCAGGATTTCGAGACCAGCCTGACCAACATGGTAAAACCCCATCTCTACTAAAAATATAAAAGTTAGCTGGACGTGGTGGTTATGTGCCTGCAGTCCCAGCTACTCGGCAGGCTGAGGCAGGAGAATCACTTGAACCTGGCGGGTGAGGTTGCAGTGAGCTGAGATCGTGCCACTGCACTCCAGCCTGGGCGACAGAGCAAGACTCTGTCTCACAAAAAAAAAAAAAAAAAAAAAAAAAAAAAAAAAAAAAGGCTGAGTATGCAGGAAAAGTTAGCAGAAGCCCAGAGACTGCTATCTTTAGAAAGGCTTTCTGGCACAGCTGGCCCTTGACAGACATGTGGGAAGCTAAATTTCCGGAGGGATCTCACAACCGTAACTGATAAAGAGGTGAGAGAGGTGCTCACTGAGGCCAAGCACAGTGGCTTGCACCTGTAGTCTCAACTACTGAGGAGGCAGAGGCAGGGGAATCCCTTGAATCCAGGAATTCAAGACCAGCCTGGGTGACATAATGAGAACCTGTCTTCAAAGGAAAAAAAAAAAAGAATTGTTCATTGTACCTAAGCTGGTTTGGGTATATAGTATGTTTTGTACTGAACAGCTGCTTTCCTACTGGAGTCTGAAACTTTGGTACATGCAAGGCAAAGAGTACATATATAACTCACCAAATCCAGTAAAAGCAGTGTGCACTAAATCTCTAGTGAGCTTCCCTGGTAGATAACATTCCACAAGTGTGTCAATTTGTTGCTGGAGGAATTAAGTGTATCCTGTATGACTCTCTTAAGCAAGAATTCTTGGAAGCTTACACCTGGATTCCTTCAGATTTTGCCCCGTGTGCCTTTTCTCTTTGCACCTGTCCACTGTAGTAAGTCATAGTCATGATAATGACTATGTTGAGTCCTGAGAGTCTGAGGGAATCACCAAACCTCACAAATGGTTTTAGGAGTCCAAAATGCTTAGTAACAAAGGAAAATTAACACTTCAAGTTTTAAAGAAAATATGAGATCTACGCTGAAATTTTTACTTTTCAGATATAACTCCGAAGATTTTTTTAAAATCAGATTTACAACTGAATGTAAGTAAGAAGTAGAACTAGTAATATGGATTACTAGAATATATATGCACTACTCGCGGAGTTGAGATTTCCCTGAAATTTCCCTAAGTTTGTCGACAGTGATGGAAAAAAAGCTAATCTTACTGACTGAAATAAACCCCAGAGTAATCCATTAAAAAGCCCAGTTTGGATACCCCACTCTGACATTTATTTGCACACATTCTTGAACAGTATGTTCTATGCTTAAATCTACGAAATGGAAGTGCCACATTAAAGGTTTACTGAAAGACATAACAGGTTTTCTACAAACATAAGGTGTATTATAAATGAGGTCTATTGACCTCTCATGAGGTTAAGATCCAGGAATTCACTCCACTTTAGTGACTATTCCTAAAGTCAATGAAAACTCAAATACTGACAAACATTCCAATTAATTATACTTCTAAAGAAATGGTATGCCTTCCACCAGCCTGATGAAAGTTACCAATTAACTTTTAAATCTAGTATATGTGTCTTCAGAAGGCACAGCATAATAATCAAAAGTGTTTATAAGCATCAAGGCACACCGGCCTAAGACTTCTCTAAAAGAGAAACTAGAATCAGCTGTTGATGGGGAAATTATTTTCAAAGACATGAGTTTTTTGGATAGGGACCAGATTCCACATTCTATGGAAATTTACTAAGACTGCTTACCAAAAACAATACTTGAAATGCGTCAGAAGACAAAGATATTTTTGTAAAAGACTAAGAATAAACTAACGTTCTTAAACAGATTTCAAATTCACATAAGAGGTTTCATACAAAGCATGGCAGGCAATACATCTTTAGTTTCCAACCAGAAGGATGCCCTTTGGACCTGAAGGTAGCGCAGATTTGCCCTTGAATTAAATGACAATAATAAGGTAAACAAAGTTACCTGTCTTGTAATAAAAGCTTCAGCTTATATTACCTTACATACTTTTTTTGGTATTTCATTTGAGACTTTTACTTAACTCATTCCAAACTGAAGTAATACACAAGCAGAAGAACAAAGTGATTGTGCACATCCTGCCCAGGCCTGGGGTAATGGTAGTTATGATTTTCTAGAGCCATACCGAAAAAAAGTGCTACAACACAAAATTCCTTTTAAATCTCCTATCTTAAAACATCACATGAATTTTTATATGTGACCCCACAAGTTTTAGATTTCTCTTATTATAATACAGAATCTAAGGCTAAGAGAAAGAATACAGTAAGACTTCTGAACACATCCAGTAAGAGAAGAACTGATGCATAAAACTTGAACTCAGAATTCCAATCCCAAATCCAGTGAGTATTCAAGTACACAAAGGAAGATAATATATACATGCTGGTGAGAGATAGAGTGCATAAAGGGTACTTTTTACTGTATAAACAGCATTGCCTCCATTCCTTCATTGGGTCACACATTGGGTCACACACTGATCCAAAGCAGCAACGGAGGCAGTGCTGTTTATACAGTCAAGTACCTTTATGCACTGTGGATATTACCAAGGAAAAGCTCGCTATTTAACGACAAAAAAAATCATCTACCCAAGAAACACTGTATCAGTGAATAACTGGGATAAAAATGTTTTTAAATGCTGTACATTTAAACCAATCTCAAGAAATTAAAGCTAGGACTGATAAAGTTAAATCTTAAGAGTCTAAGAAAACATGCTATTGGAAATGACTCGGTTTTGGGAGAAGGGCAGGACAGATAAAGGGGTTCTATACTTAAGCTTGCAACTTGAAGAACTTAAATGGTGAGCAAAATTCTCCCTTCCAGTGCTTAGCCATGGCAGATTATAAAATGGAGATGTAACAACATGACTGGATGCTAGTTTCAGACCAGGGTCCAAGGGTCGGTACAAGAGAATGACATTTTCCCTGACAAAATCTGCAGTATTTCTGACAGAATAATCCCTATCTGGCATCTTCTAAAACTTCAGAAGCTGAAATTTAAGTGTAAGAAGGACTATAACTTACAACTTATAGTTTCAAAGAGTGAGGGCCTAGGAGTATAATCAGAAAATGGTCCAAAAAAATTGATCAAAACATACCTAACTCAGCAAGAAATGGACATTAAGCAATTACGATGCCCTTCCATTCACAAAAGGGAACCAGGACATTAGGAGTAGGGAAAGCAGAGGGAGGACATACAACTCTATACGATTAAATGATAGTGGGAACGGCAACTAGCTTTCAAAAAGCTGGAACAACAGTTTTCAGTCTGCTCAGGAGCAAAATATTGTGGCTTTTATGTCCTTATTCAGACCATGACAACCACCAGAATTTATTACCAGATCCACAGACTTAGAGTCTTAGTTAGTCTTTATTCTTTTTAAGACACTAAGGAAGGAATAGGCATATCTGTATACTAAATGAAATAATTCAAGGACATCTACCATCCCACATTGCTTTCAAACAAAAGCAAAAATAGGTAGGACTGAATAAAACTCAGTAGTGGATCTGAATCTTTAGTATATTAAAAATTGTAGATTTCAAGGTGGTCTTTCTCAGAGATTCTAATTCACAGTCATTTTAAATTTTTTTTAAATTGTTTTGTTTTGAGACAGGATCTCTCAGTTACCCAAGCTGGAGTGCAGTGGCACGATCTTGGCTCACTGCAACCTCTGCCTCCCGGGCTCAAGAGATCCTTGTGCCTCAGGGCCTCCCAAGTAGCTGGCACCACAGGTGGACGCTACTACGTGCCATTAATTTTTGTATTTTTAGTAGAGACATTCGCTATGTTGGCCAGGCTGTTCTCGAACTCCTGTCCTCAAGTGATCCACCTGCCTTGGTCTCCCAAAGTGCTGGGACTGCAGGTGTGAGCCACCACGCCTGGCTTAATACCTGAATTTTTAATAGGCATTCCCAGGATGCTTCTAGCGCAGTTAGCACCCAGGCCACACTTTGAGAAACACAGGTTTACAAAGTCAAATAGTAGAGGACACTCAACAAAATCTCCCGAGATAGCAATATGCTAAAAATAAACTGATGATCATACCCTCTTCACTTACAGAGATGATTATACTCTACAGGTCTCTTCCTAAGCCTTTTCCAGTACCTTCCAAGGATCCTCCTCTGTTACTTTGAATGCTGTACTACCTTCCAGGGTCCTTGGCCTTTCATCACTCCTAACCAGCGGCCAGAGTACTTAAAAAGGGATCACCAAGAGAGCCACATATCTGTACTATACGGTATTTTCTGCTGTAACACGATAAATGTTTTCCTTGAAAAATCTTGAATTCTGCAAAACTGCATATTAAAAATAAAAAGTCTTATGGGAAAAATAGGAACAAAGACATTCTAAATTATGCAACTTTATTATCAGAGTACTAATAATTTGAATAGCACAGGCAAGCAGCTCAGCATGGTTATCAATTACTTTCAAGAGATAATAATGCAAAAAAAAAAAACATTAGGATAAAAATGCAGCTACTTGGGGGTAAGAACATGGAAATGGAAATGAAGTTCTAAGCATTATCCTTGACTAAAAAAAAATCTTTACACATGAACCAATAATAGAACTTTAGTTTATAATAATGGCATCCTGCAATTTACCAACTGTATATCAAGAAACTTGGCGGTGAAAAGCAAAACTTACAGCTAACGAGGCTTTGTCTCTCGGGGGAGGGAAAAGTGGATCACAAGAAGTATTAACAATTTGACAGTTGGCTGTCCAGTTACTCCCTCTACATTTGTGCTATTCAATGACGGTCACTGGCCACACATAGCTATTGAGCACTTGAAACATTGCTAGTATGAACTGGTATTTTCTGTATGTGTAAAATATATACTAGATTCCAAGACTTAGGGAAAAACAAATGAAAAGTATCACATTAATATGTTTATATTGATTACATGAAGTATTTTAGCTATATTTGGTTAAATAATAAATATAATTAAAATTCCAGATACTGGCTACTAAAAAAACTTAAAACTGCGTATCTGACTCACTGGAAAGCACTGCTCTAGATGAAGGTGTGCTAATACTTAGTGAAAGGGGGCCAGGGATGCCTACTGTACATTATACATGTCTCCCAAAAAACTGTCTAATGTCTGAAAATAAGCTGCTTGTAATTAACTGAGTCTAGAACCAAAATCTGCTTAGCACAGCACGGTGAATTTTCCAGGAATATAGCTGCTATGCAAATTGTACTGTATAAAACTTAACTCATTTTTACACATGAACCAACACAACTTTAGTTTATAATAAGGTCATTTTGAAAAAAAAAAAAACTAGCCGGGCGATTTGGCGGGCGCCTGTAGTCCCAGCTACTCAGGAGGCTGAGGCAGGAGAATGGCGTAAACCCGGAAGGCGGAGCTTGCAGTGAGCTGAGATCGGGCCACTGCACTCCAGCCTGGGCGGCAGAGCGAGACTCCGTTTCAAAAAAAAAATAAGGTCATTTTGGGGAACATTTTTATCAAAATGTTCACTACTTGGAAAAATCTCACCACTGATAATAATGCTACATATATATAATACATCTGCCTTATATCTGTCACAAACAAATGACATTAAGCAGATTCCTTTGTTAACAGTTAGGTCCAAACACTGAAGTGGCGGACATAAACACAAGATGAAACACTGAACAAATTTCATTCTTTAAAAAACAGCACTGCCATAGCTTATCTTAAACATATATATATATGGGGCTACGTATTTTTAGCACAGTACTACAACGAGTCTGTGAAAATTACACATAACATTCATTCTATGTGCAAGTAGTATACGTTATTATGTATGTATTACTATGGCGATTTTATACCATACAGTTATGTGTTGCTTAAAGACAAGGTTACATTCTGAGCAACATGTTGTGAAGCAATTTTGTCTTGCAAACATCGTAACAGTGTACTGACGCAAACCTAGATGGTATAGTCTACTACACACCTTGGCTATGTGGTATAACCTACTGCTCCTAAGCTATAAACCTATACAGCCTGTAACTGTACTGAAGACTGTAGGCAACTATAATACACTGTTAGTATTTGTGTATCTGAGCATATCTAAACATAGAGAAGGTACAGTAAAAATACATTATGGGATCGCCTTCACATATACAGTCCTTCATCTATGGAAACATCATTATGCAACACGGCAGTTTAAAAACTAAAACTTTTGTGTTTGAAAAGACACTATCAAAAAGTGAAAAGACAACATGTAGAATGTTGCTAATCATACATCCATATAAGACTTTTATCTAATTCTACCAGTAAGAACTCCAGAGCTCAATAAAAATAATCTGATTAAGAATGAGTAGAAAATCTGAACAAACATTTCCTCAAAAATGACATACAAACTTCCAAAGTGCATATCAAAGACGAACAATGGCACTAGCCATTGGGGAAATGCAAACCAAACCTGCAGGGAAGTAACACTTCACACCCACTAGAATAGGTATAGCCAAAAAGACAGGCAAAAACAAGTGTTGGTGAGGATGCAGAGAAACTAACTGGAAGGAACCCTCTCATACACACTGCTAATGTGAAAGTAAAAAACTGCAGCTACTTTGGAAAACAGTCTGGTAGTTCCTGAAAATGTTAAGCATAGTTATCTGTAGCCATACAAAAGAACAAAATCATATCATATATACAAACAGAACACTGGGTACTCAGGGACATAAAGACAGCAACCAACAGAAACTGGGGACTACTAGAAGGGGAGGAAAGGAGGAGATAAGGGTTGAAAAATTAACTGTTGAGTATTATGCTCACTACCTGGGTGATGGGATCATTCGTACCCCAAACCTCAGCATCACTCAATACACCCAAGTAACAAATCTTCAAATGTACCCAACTAAATCTTAAACAAACAAAAACTTAAAAACAGGATATCCTCTATTAGTTGAAGATATATACAAAATACTAATAACAAGTAAGTGCTATATTCCTGGGTTAAATAGAACATCAATGTTTACCAAATAATAAGCTCTAGGTACCATTAATGTAACTTTTTCTTTGATTCATTCATTCATTCAAGCATCTACTTGTGTACCTAAAATGTACTGGCATTATACTGGCAAACAAGAATAAAGTAGTGAAAAAGAGACTAAAAAAACCACCAACCAACCAATCAGTTATATGAGCCAGCAATTCCACGCCTAGGTATATATTCGGAAGAAATGAAAACATAGTCCCAAACACTAGTACACGAATGTTCATAATGCATTATTCTTGGCCAGGCACAGTGGTTCACACTTGTAATCCTAGCACTTCGGGAGGCTGAAGCAAGCTGATTGCCTGAGCTCAGGAGTTCGAGACCAGCTTGGGCAATATGGTGAAACTCCATCTCTACTAAAAATACAAAAAATTAGCCAGGTGTGGTGCTGTGTGCCTGGAGTCCCAGCTACTGAGGAGGCTGAGGCAGGAGAATCACTTGAACCCAGGAGGGGGAGGCTGCAGTGAGCTGAGACTGCACCACTGCACTCCAGCCTGGGCAACAGAGTGACACACTGTCTCAAAAACAGCAACAGGCTGTGCGCAGTGGCTCATGCCTGTAAGCCCAGCACTTTGGGCAGCCAAGGCAGGTGGATTGCCTGAGGTCAGGAGTTTGAGACCAGCCTGGCCAACATGGGGAAATCCCATCTCTACTAAAAATACAAAAATAAGCCAGGTGTGGTGACGCGTGACTGTAAACCCAGCTACTTGGGAGGCAGAGGCAGGAGAATCACTGGAACCTGGGAGGCACAGGTTGTAGTGAGCCGAGATCATGTCACTGTACTCCAGCCTAGGGGACAGAGCGAGACTCTGTCTCAAAATAAATAAATAAATAATAGTAATAATAATGCATTATTCTTAACAGTCAAAAATAAAAACAAACCAAATGTTTACAATTGATAAGAAAACATGGCATAATCATACAATATCATTTAGCAATAAAAACAAATGAATACTAATACATGCTACAACGTGAATGAATCTCAAAAACATGCTAAGTGAAATACCCCAGTCACAAAAGATCATATATGGCATGAGTCCATTTATTCAAAACATTAAGAATAGACAAATCTGTCGAGACAGAAAATACAGTAACAGTTTCTTACAGCTGAGGGCGAGGGGGGTATTGGGGGATGACAGTTACAGGGTAAGTAATGTATTAGAACACTGGTGACTACTAATTGTGAATATATTAAAAATCAGTGAACTATACACTTCAAATGGCTGAATGGTACGGTATGGTATGTGAATTACACATAAATAAAACTTATGCTCCCACCAAAAAAAGCAATCTACTATACTTTACGTGTGACTTTAATTTGTCCACCTTAGATACAGACCTTAATTCATCAGTTCTCAACATCTAATCCCATGGGATGTTTGAATATAAAGTGGTGCACAACTGTGAATCTGGAATAAGCTGTATTGACATTCTCTTATGGCTTAAATGTACCTTACATGCTCTGAGAATTACTGGAGGAAAATTTTAACCCAGGAAGTGAAAGCCTAAGTACTGATATGTAACACAACATGGGTGAGCCTTGAAAACACTAAGTGAAAGTCAGTCACAGAAGACCATACACTGTGTAATTGGTTTATATGACATATCCAGAAAACAAAAATCTAGAGAGACAGAAAGCAGATCAGTAACTGGAGAGTTGGACATTGAGAAGAAAAATGAAAGTGACTGCTAACAGGTATAGAGTAATTTTGGGTGGAGAGATGATAATTGGTATGTGAATTTCATCTCAATTTTTAAAAATCACCAGGAATTCCAGACTACCCTGGAGCAATATAGGGAGAGATTCTGTCTCTACAATAATAGTAACAAATATCTTAAAAATAGAAAAAAATAGCCACGGAAAATATTTTTTAAAAGTTGAGATGGCTGGTCCAACCAAGTTAAGAGCCACTCCTTCAGTGACATTAGCAATCAGGCAATCTGGGCTTCAGTTCAGACTTTGCCTCTACCTAGGTGGGGGCCCACCTTTGGTCACCTGTCAAGTAAGATATTGCCTGACACTGTACAGGGCTGCAATAATTACAACAAAGTCTGAAATGAGATACTTACGAATGTTACTAACTCCTTTTGACTCCTACCATCTGACTTTTCACTAAGGAATTAGCTAAGATTTCAAGAGTAAGGTGTTTTTTTGTTTGTTTGAGACTGAGATTCGCTCTTGTCATCAAGGCTGGATTGCAATGGTGCAACCCTGGGTGGTCTTGAACTCCTGACCTCGCGATCCACCCTCCTCAGCCTCCCGAAGTGCTGGGATTATAGGCCTGAGTCACTGCACCTGGACAATAGCTACTTTTATGCAGTGTAATTACACTACATCCCATATTGCTCCATTTTCCTGTTTTTAAATTAGCTAAGTAGTTATTCTAAAGGAGGAAAGCATTCATCTGAGAGAAAAAATACAAGTTAGTGTAAAACAGTAAGTTTTATGAAAAATTATCAAATTATAAGATTCTAAAGGGTGAGCAAGTAATATAGTTAAAAAACTAAGTATTATCCCTTTTCCAAGCTGACTGATTAGAGTTACAAGAACAGAAAGCAAAATGAAACAGAGCCAGGTACCTGCACACACACAGGTGTCTTCAAATAATTTTACCTCCTGACCCTAATTAAGAAGTGGATTTCAACTTTGGAAGCCACATGGAACTCACTTCTCAATCTGAGAAGGAGTGAAAATGAGCACAAAGGAATCTTCAAGTACATACTGTGCTTTCATCTGTCTCAGTTACATTAAGATAGTAAGGCAAGCTACAAAAATCATCTCACACAGGAGATTACAACTTGGTACAGCAGACAACAACCTTCAGTCAAGGGACATATTAACAACAGCATAAAAGTAGGAAAGTACATGGTGATAAAGATTCAGAGGGCAAAGCACAAGTAACATGGTTACTGCACTTGCGATGCAACGTATGTGTAAAGCTATTATGCTAGACTACTAAGGGGCCTTGGATACTAAACTAAAGAAAGAACAGATCTCATCTTCTGAATAACAAATTCTCAAAATTATTTACTTTCCACTTTTAAGCATTTTTCGATGCTTCTGAATAGTACTAGTGGCATCACGAAAAAGCACATTTAAAGTATATATTTAAGGGCCGGGCATGGTGGCTCATGCCTGTAATCCCAGCACTTTGGGAGGCCGAGGTGGGTGGATCATCTGAGGTCAGGAGTTCCAGACCAGCCTAGCAAACATGGCAAAATCCCAGGTGTGGTGGCAAGCGCCTATAGTCCCAGCTACTCGGGGAGGCCAAGGCAGGAGAATCATCTGAACCCAGGAGATGGAGGTTGCAGTGAGCTGAGATCGCACCACTGAACTCCAGCCTGGGTCACAGAGCAAGACTCCATGGCCAAAAAAAAAAAAA
>NW_012116188.1:1079290-1094141 GCF_000951035.1 Colobus angolensis palliatus
GGTTTCACCATGTTGGCCAGGATGGTCTTGATCTCCTGACCTCGTGATCCACTGCCTTGGCCTCTCAAAGTGCACGGATTACAGGCGTGAGCCACTGGGCCTTGCCTAGTAGACAGTATTTTTAATGAGAATTATAGTAAAATACTCTTTGAATAGAAGTTTGTTTTCTGAAACACCATCCAATCTGAAAGTAGAAGGAAAAGACTGGGTGTGGTGGGTGTAGGCAGCATGCACCTGTAGTCCTAGCTACTCAGGAGGCTGAGGCAGGAGGAGAACTACTTGAACCTGGGAGGCGGAGGCTGCAGTGAGCCGAGATTGTGCCACTGCACTCCAGCCTGGGTGACAGAGCGAAAACTCCATCTCAAAATAAAATAAAATACTGCATACTAAATCTCTTGTGTTGCTATCATTAAATTGCCATAAATCTAAAACATGTTGAAGAACTAAAAAGACTAAAAATACCGTATGTCAAAATATACTATAAAAATTCCCAAACTTAACTGATCAGTTACAAAATATAGCGTTTTAAGAACTGTAACAAATATTTCCTAAAATAGAAAACTATTAGCTCTTTTTTCCTCCAAAACCTCACTTGTTCTACCTCCTAGAACATAATCACTAAGGTAGGCCATTAAATGAAAATTAAGAAAAGACAGGAACACTAGGTATTACTAAACTTCCCAACTAGAAGGAAAATAATCAAATTACTTGAAAAGAGCGATGCTAAAATGCTCGGTGAGATGCGGTGACTCACACCTGTAATCCCAGCACTTTGGGAGGCCGAGGCAGGAAGATCACTTTGGTCAGGAGTTCGAGACCATCCTGGCCAACATGGTGAAACCCCACCTCTACTAAAAACAAAATAAAATAAAAATGAATAAAAGAGTCATGCTCAAAGAGTAATATAGTTCTCTGTACCTAACTCCAAAGAATTCAACATAAAACACAAAAGAAAATAAAATTTTTGATTTTATTACACACTAGTAAATTGTCACAGATTTCACCATTTCATTTATTCTTCAAGAAAATCTTTGCAGAACGTAGTAAAAAATACATTTTTCACAGTTTGAAAAACAGCATTTAAAAAAAAAAACCCCAAAGCCACTAAGTGGGAAGACAACCACAGGTTAGAGTTTTTGCCCTAATGCTAACTTTATTATTTCATTCTGTCACTGTCATTAATGCACTACAATTTATACAACATCTGATATTTGGTTACAGGACAGCCACAATGTAATTAGTTTAACCTCTTCAAATAAGCACAGAATGAGTTAATGTTTACTACCTTTATTATCTCATAAAAATGTTCTGAAAATATATTCAAATTCAGAAACAATAACACTTACTAAATCACCATATCATTCAGCATCTACTACGTGCAAAGACAACACATATCAGACCAAAAGCATGTTGTAAAATATTAGATCAATCACCGTATCAGACCAAAAATCATGCTTGTAAAATGATCAGATCAATCACTGCATTTGCAACAAATCTTCAAATATTGTCACTGCTCTTAAGAAACTGGAAAAAAACACATGGAAAATCTATTAGAAAACTGGCTGGGCCTGGTGGCTGACGCCTGTAATCCCATCACTTTGGGAGGCTGAAGTGGGCGGATTACTTGAGGTCAGAGTTTGAGACCAGCCTGGCTGACAAGGCGAAACCCCATCTCTACTAAAAATACAAAAATTAGCCAGATGTGGTTGCACACAACTGCAATCCCAGCTACTCAAGAAGCTGAGGCAAGAGAATCATTTGAACCCGGGAGGCAAAGTTTGCAGTGAACCAAGATCATGCCACTGCACTCCAGCCTGGGCGACAGAGCTAGACTCCGTCTCAAAAAAAAAAAAAAAAAGAAAGAAAAACAGTTAACTAATTTTTCCCCAACTATTTAAATCCACAGAGTTCTTTCCTTATATGGCTGGTTGTTCATCTGTCAGATGTTAATTCGTATGTCAGCCTTTCCCTGACCAATAACTACTCTGCCTACCTCACTGCCACTACTGTTTGAATCACTATTTCCTTATCACACAATTATCCTTTTTATATATTTTATATTGTCTGTCCTTCCACTAGAAGTGCACAGGGATCTTCCTGACATGCCATTGCAATAATTTCATACTTACAACAGTGCCCAGGTCTGACAGTAGACTCCAAAATAAAATAAACGCATGAATGAAAGTCTAATACTTAAAAGTGGAGCTGCTCCTATTGCAACAAGGATAGTGGGTGATTAAGGATCAACTCTTCGTTCAGTCTGTTCTTAGAACCTCTGGGCTCCATACAGCATCATTTAATAATAAGGGATACAGAGAATCTCTGCAGATGAGCTGCCAAAGACTGGTGATAACAAATCTTAGTGTCATATCCAAGAATATAAACATCATCTATTAAAAACAACTGTTACAGCATACCAAAAAAGTTTTAAGACAACACACTATACCTGTAATATCCACTAAAACTACTTAGAATAAAAGTTGGTAACTTTAAAATTACTCTAGCCTCCACTCTATTATCTGTACAAAATAAAATAAATTGGAATAGAACTTTTCCTAAAAATATGTGGTATTAAAGAGAGAAAAAAGGTAGCATATTACAACAGTTACCTCAAGGAAAACTTTAAGTAAATTCTCCCTTACAGATAAGACAATTTCAATGCTGCTCATGTGTCTCAGCTGAGACATGTGCACACAAAGCAGTATTTATTCTAAAACTCTATCTGTTTTGGGTGCTTAGTCATCCTGCTTTTGAGCTGAGGCAACCAGAGGTGCATTTTTGGATAGAGCCATTGATAACCTAATATTGGACACTTTTGGTGCTGTTGAACTATGAAATGGTTGTTTATTCAAGGGAAAGTACATATTGCCGCACTGCCTAAACCAATTTTATACACAAAAAGAAACAGATGGAAATGTTACTTACTATAAGGTACTGTACTAAAAATAAAAACAATCTCTGTGATTACCAAAAAATCATACTTGTTCATGTTCAATCTACATACCAATTTTACGACAACATGCTCTAGACATCTCTTCACTCTCCCTTCAGTCCCAATCTTTCCATTCCCCACCAACCTCTGTGCCCAACCACAGCTCTAGCCAAACTGAGATTATAGAAGTTCATTGAGGAACGGTTTCAAACATTCAGAGATTAATTCTCAGATTATATACGCACCAGAAACAGATTCAATCATAAAAGTAATCAACTGCAAAATGCTGACAAATAACAGAATAAGAGAATTCACAACTATATACAATCCCTAGCACAGGAATGCAAAATGTCTGAATAATAAGACTGGCAAAAATATAATTCTTAAATGTTAATGTCTTTAAGATATGCTATCAAACGAGAGCAGTTGATAAAATTCAAACAGATTTCCAACAAAGCATTAACAACTAATTGTAGGAATAGATGAAGGTTTCCTCAGAATGAAAAAGTTTTTGCATAATAATCATTTACCACCAGGCATAAGAATGAAATTCTCGTAAGTCTAGTTTTACCATTATTTTTAAAAACTGCAGTACTATTTTATCTGATTTTCTATAAAGAACAGTTATTAGTATCAAGAGGCTACAGAAACACACTTAGAAAAGGTAAGTTTCCTTATAGTTTTTCTGTATGTACATATTGTAACCAAAAATAGAATCATGCTACTTGGTGCGGGGATTTTTCTATTTAGTATCCAGGAACTTCTTCATTCATCAATAAATGTGCCTCTACACCATCGTTTTTAACAGCAACACTATACTCCACATGTACAATGCATATATTGAATGTAATCACTGTGACATATATGTTCTCTAATTACTATTTATCTGGGTGTTGGAATTCCCAACTCATAAAAAGAACTTAGGCACAGTGGTTCATGCCTGTAATCCCAGCACTTTGGGAGGTCGAGGTGGGAGGATCAAGAGGTCAAGAGTTCAAAACCAGCCTGGCCAACAAAGTGAAACCCCGTCTCTATAAAAATTAGCCTCACGTGGTGGCAGATACCTGTAATCCTAGCTACTCAGGAGGCTGAGACAGGAGAATCGCTTGAACCCGGGAGGCGGAGGTTGCAGTGAGCCAAGATGACGCCACTGCACTCCAGCCCGGGCGACAGTGCGAGACTCCATCTCAAAAAAAAAAAAAAAAGAACTTAGCAGTATCTACTATTGAAATAATCATATGAAAGTTATCTTAAAAGATCTATTTCCAATTGACTTAAAAAGCCATTAACTCAGCAACTGGAATAATGCATTTTTGCAAACAACTCGGAAGAATCAGAGAGCAAATTGACACTGAAAATTACATTAAAAGTAAACTTTCAAAAAGAGGACAGTTTGAGAACATGTTTCTGTATTTGCCCTCTATAACACCTATCAAAACTAAAGGGACTAAAAAGAAAATGTAATCAAATCTAACAAGGCAAGTCATAACTCAACAAACCGTCTCTGACAAATGGTTTCAAGAGACAAATTAAATTCACACTGAGGCCGAGCGAGGTGGCTCGGGCCTGTAATCCCAGTGCTTTGGGAGGCCAGGGTTGGCGAATCACTTGAGCCCAGGAGTTCGAGACCAGCTTGGGCAACATAGTGAGACCTCCATCTCTACAATGGTGTGGTGGTACCTGCCTTTAGTCCCAGCTACTTGGGAGGCTGGAGTGGGAGGATCACTTAAGCCGAGGAGGTCAAGGCTGCAGTGAGCCATGATGGTGCACTGCACTCCAGCTTGGGCGATAAAGCAAGACCTCATTTCCATTTAAGAAAGAAAGAAAAAGAAGAAACGCCCACACTGAAATGCAGGAAGGTACAAATTCCAATTCTTGTCAAGACTACATACTCTGAAAACTTATGGCAGGCAGAAGAGGTGGGAGAGAAGGGTCATCTGTACCAATAAACTGCCTTTTTTTGGCCCAGTGATGTAGAGAATTCTCAGAAGGGAGCCCTGCGCCACCCTACATCTTTGCCTGGATCCCCAGGTGTAATCTCTGAAAAGAGACTTCATCAAATACCGTAAACCTTCAGAGTAAATACGTAACCTCCTCACTTTATCGCTCTCTTCCAAATATATGCCTTTCATACCTCTTTCCTTAACCTGGTCTCAGATTACAAACACCAAATTTTAAGGGCACAATTAAAATAGTGTCCAAAAGAGTAAGAAGCAGAATCAGAGAGTATCTAATCATACTATCCACACACATGATCCACTCAAAACACACACGCACAAAGCCTGTACAGACATGGAAGTGGGGGTATACAACAAAGAAAATACTTCAAAAGAAATTTCAGGAAACCAAAAACTTTAGGCAAACAAAGCCCCACCCCCACCACAGGAAAAAAAAAAAAGGAGCTGGAATTTAGAAGAACTTCAGGAAAAAGATGAAAGTATTTAAAAAATTAAAACCACATTAGAAGTAGCAAAAGAATAACATGGCTGAAAGCAATGTCAATCACAAGGAAACAGAACAGAGAAACACCATAAAGCACATCGGACAAAAACGTAAAGTACTTAGAGATAAGATGTCCACTATGAAAGATGAAGTCAATATATGCAAAACTGAAGGTCCTGGAAAAAAAAACAGGGAGGAGATTCAAGGGGATAATAAAACAAAACTTCCCTGAAATAAAAGAAGATCTGAATCTGCAGACTGAAAAAGACTCACCACATACCAGCAAAAACAAAGAACCAAAAAAAACTGACACATGTCCTCATATCCTGGTGGAGCTGCTGAATTTTACCCATTAAAAAAAAATTCTAAAAGCAACCCAGCAGAAGCATGTCACTTACAAAACAAAAATGGGCAGATCCTGGACTTTTCCACAGTAACACTAAATGCCAGAAGACAATGGAGTAATGTCTTATGCTAAGAGAAAAAAATTGGATGTGACCCAGGAAATTATTTTTCAATCTGAGATGTCATGCATGAGTAAAAGCAATAGGAAGACATTCTCAAATACACTGGGGAAGAGGAAACTACAGAATACAGACAATCATAAGAAAAATCAACATACATTTGCAAACGGAGTAGCTGTACTTTGAGGACTGGCAGTGTACACCAAATCTAGCCAAACTCACCTGCTTACTGTCTGAGATCAACAGCCACTGATTACCATGTGCTTATTTTGACAACTTAATTTGTTTTGTGTCCAAGGACTGACATTATACAGTAAATACATTCTTTACACTTTTTCTATTTTTTAATAAAAAGAGTCAACACTTGCCCTACCCTACTCCCAGCATACGCACATACACACGTGCACACACAATAATCATGTAACAAACATTTAATTTACTGAACATTTACTATATACCAAAGCTGGTAGAAGACACCAAAAGAGTAAGACAGAAATTATTCTTCCCTGGAGCTTTGTCTGACTTTCCAAGCTTTATTAGGCATCGAACAAAACTGAAGTGCTTTTTAAGATTCCTAGTTCCATACCACCACTTTTAATAATCAGCAGATTTTCAGACATCTTTAACCTCTCAGGTGATTCTGACAGCCAGGTTTAGGAACCACAGGTCTGCAACAGCTACAACATATACTACAACCTCTTCAGATCTCCTATATTGTCTAAGGCAAAGTAAGTAAGTAGTCTTTGGTACTGTATTTTACTCTAATTTTTTTCAACACAATGGCAGTACTATAAGTATAAATGTCAGATTCTAGATTGTGCCACTGCTTTCTGCACTCTCTTTAGCATTTTTAAACATCTCGAAAATACAGAGTGGCAGCAAAATTACCTGTGAAAACATACTAGCTCAAGAGTTTAATGGGCTCAAAATGAATTACCTTAAATACATTAAACAAGAAGTGTATTTGTTATAGTCTGTACTGACCAAAATTACAAGTGCAGGCTGTACAGAAAAAGTTGCTTGTATTATTTTATGAGCAAAATGAAAAGCTAATTTGGTACATTTAAAAATTAGCATCTAGCCAATTCCTTTTAAAAATTCAGGTATTAGTGTAATAACCTACAGAATCATTTAATGAGAGGACAATAGATAAAAACAGTAACAATTTATAATAACACTATTTGAAAATTGATGACAATAAGCGAAGATTATTCTGCTTATAACTGTCACTAGAACATTAAGCAGAGCTGGGTGGGGTGGTGTACACCTGTAGTCCCAGTTACTCCAGAGGCTGAGGCAGGAGGATTGCTTGAGTCCAGGAGTTCCAGGCTGCAGTGAGCTATGATTGAGCCTGCCCTCCAGCCTGGGTGACAGAGCAAGACCCTATCTCTTTAGAACAAAAGTAAAAAATGTTAAGCAGCTAACCTGTCATATGAATTTTGCAATTGCCCTCTTGGGAATTTATCACAGAGATACAAAAAGTTAGGTTGACACAAGAATCTGTACATGAATGTCATAAGAGCTGTACTGCTAATAGCCTTAACCTGAAAATGATCCACATTTCCTTCAATGGCGTATGGTTAAACAAACTGTGGTACATTCAAACCAGCAGTAAAACAGGAACATGTAACAACTTGGATAGTATTCAACGGAATTTTGCTGAGTGAAAAAAGCACATTTCAAAAGGGTAATACTATACCATTTATACATAACACATTCCTGAAATGACAAAACTAGAGAGACTGAGAACAGATTAGTAGTTACTAGGGGTTATGGGAGGTTAGACTGTGCCTTTAAGAGTAGCACAAAGAATTCCTGCGATGGAACTGCTCTGTATCTCTGCATCTTGACTGTGGCAGTAGTCACCTTAACCTATTCAAGCAGCAAAAACAAAAACAACTCAACCCTGCATGGAACAAAATACAAACACAGACACACACAGTGCATGCAAATCTAGTAAAATCTCAATAGGGTCAATGGGGATTATCACTATCAATTTTGAGGCTGTCACACTATAGCTATGCAAGGTGTTACCACTGTGGCAAACTGGATGAAGGGTATATTGAATTTCTCTGATTATTTCATAATTGCAGGTAAATCTACAATTATCTCAAAATGGGGTTTTTTTCCTAAAAAAATCGCTAAATATAAATAGGTGAGGTTTAAACCCAAGTATAACCCTTTTATGTCTACTCTCCTGCCTATTAACAAGCATGAGTAGTGTGGTTTTGTTCTCCTTGTCCCTAATGACAAAGACATTGTTAGTGGATGTTCTTTTGTCACTGCTCCTCAGTGTCACCACTAACATTCCTTAATCTCCACTAATGTGTTTCATCACTCCCACTCCTCCTCTAACCACCATGGCCTTTTCTCTGTCTTCTCTTCTTCCATCTCTATGACTTCACAGTCAGCATCAAAAATTAATCCAAAAAACTCATTTTCGCCTTCTAGTTACAACAATATTATCTGCCCACAGGACATTTTCCCTTCCCATTGTTCTTGTTCCTAGAGTTTTTTTTTTTTTTTTTTGAAACAAGGTCTGGCTCTATCGTGCAGCAGCACAATCTTGGCTCACTGCAACCTCCACCTCCTAGGCTCAAGCCTTCCTCCCACCTCAGCCTCCTGAGCTGCTGGGACTACTGGTGTACACCACCATGCCTGGCTTATTTTTGTATTTTTCAGTAGAGATGAAGTTGCCCAGGCTGGTCTCAAACTGAGCTCAAGGGATCTGCCCGCCTTAGCTTCCCGAAGTGCTGGGATTACAGGTGTGATGCACCCAGAAAATTTTTTTTTTTTTTTTTTTGTATTTTTAGTAGAGACTGGGTTTCACCATGTTGGCCAGGATGGTCTTGATCTCCTGACCTCGTGATCCACTGCCTTGGCCTCTCAAAGTGCACGGATTACAGGCGTGAGCCACTGGGCCTTGCCTAGTAGACAGTATTTTTAATGAGAATTATAGTAAAATACTCTTTGAATAGAAGTTTGTTTTCTGAAACACCATCCAATCTGAAAGTAGAAGGAAAAGACTGGGTGTGGTGGGTGTAGGCAGCATGCACCTGTAGTCCTAGCTACTCAGGAGGCTGAGGCAGGAGGAGAACTACTTGAACCTGGGAGGCGGAGGCTGCAGTGAGCCGAGATTGTGCCACTGCACTCCAGCCTGGGTGACAGAGCGAAAACTCCATCTCAAAATAAAATAAAATACTGCATACTAAATCTCTTGTGTTGCTATCATTAAATTGCCATAAATCTAAAACATGTTGAAGAACTAAAAAGACTAAAAATACCGTATGTCAAAATATACTATAAAAATTCCCAAACTTAACTGATCAGTTACAAAATATAGCGTTTTAAGAACTGTAACAAATATTTCCTAAAATAGAAAACTATTAGCTCTTTTTTCCTCCAAAACCTCACTTGTTCTACCTCCTAGAACATAATCACTAAGGTAGGCCATTAAATGAAAATTAAGAAAAGACAGGAACACTAGGTATTACTAAACTTCCCAACTAGAAGGAAAATAATCAAATTACTTGAAAAGAGCGATGCTAAAATGCTCGGTGAGATGCGGTGACTCACACCTGTAATCCCAGCACTTTGGGAGGCCGAGGCAGGAAGATCACTTTGGTCAGGAGTTCGAGACCATCCTGGCCAACATGGTGAAACCCCACCTCTACTAAAAACAAAATAAAATAAAAATGAATAAAAGAGTCATGCTCAAAGAGTAATATAGTTCTCTGTACCTAACTCCAAAGAATTCAACATAAAACACAAAAGAAAATAAAATTTTTGATTTTATTACACACTAGTAAATTGTCACAGATTTCACCATTTCATTTATTCTTCAAGAAAATCTTTGCAGAACGTAGTAAAAAATACATTTTTCACAGTTTGAAAAACAGCATTTAAAAAAAAAAACCCCAAAGCCACTAAGTGGGAAGACAACCACAGGTTAGAGTTTTTGCCCTAATGCTAACTTTATTATTTCATTCTGTCACTGTCATTAATGCACTACAATTTATACAACATCTGATATTTGGTTACAGGACAGCCACAATGTAATTAGTTTAACCTCTTCAAATAAGCACAGAATGAGTTAATGTTTACTACCTTTATTATCTCATAAAAATGTTCTGAAAATATATTCAAATTCAGAAACAATAACACTTACTAAATCACCATATCATTCAGCATCTACTACGTGCAAAGACAACACATATCAGACCAAAAGCATGTTGTAAAATATTAGATCAATCACCGTATCAGACCAAAAATCATGCTTGTAAAATGATCAGATCAATCACTGCATTTGCAACAAATCTTCAAATATTGTCACTGCTCTTAAGAAACTGGAAAAAAACACATGGAAAATCTATTAGAAAACTGGCTGGGCCTGGTGGCTGACGCCTGTAATCCCATCACTTTGGGAGGCTGAAGTGGGCGGATTACTTGAGGTCAGAGTTTGAGACCAGCCTGGCTGACAAGGCGAAACCCCATCTCTACTAAAAATACAAAAATTAGCCAGATGTGGTTGCACACAACTGCAATCCCAGCTACTCAAGAAGCTGAGGCAAGAGAATCATTTGAACCCGGGAGGCAAAGTTTGCAGTGAACCAAGATGGCACCACTGCACTCCAGCCTGGGTGACAGAGCACGACTTCATCTCAAAAAAAAATTCTATTAGAAAACAGAACTAATCTCAGCTGTCTATAGCATATCACAGATCACAATCACCTCCTAGTCTCTGCACCCTACCTGCTTCTCATCCCAACTATTCCAATTCAATGGGGGTAGAGGGTGTTTGGGAAGGTGTTGATGGTTTTGGGGTAAAAAGATTCCACGTCAGATAAGGCACTAGATTCTCATAAGGAGTATACAACCTAGATTCCTCACTTGCACCGTTCACAATAAGGTTCTCATGCTCCTATGAGAATCTAATGCTGTGGTTGATCTGACAGGAGGCGGAGCTCTGGATGCAATGCTTGCTCAACTCCTGCTGTGAAGCCTGGTTACTAACAGGCCACAGAAAAGTGCCGGTCTGTGGCCCAGGGGTTAAAGACCCCTGGTTTCAAAGACCCTATATTATTTCACCCATTATCCCACCTAGCGAAAAAACTTCAGAGTTCCATAATCCTTATTTTTTCCCCACAGGGTCAAATTCCATTAAATACACACATGCTCTAATGTAAATTGTTTATGACATCTTTAAAAAACAAAACATTTAAAAGTGAACTTTTCATTTTGGGTTAAATTCTTGTCAAAGGAAAATCTGTAAAACTGCATTTTGGATAAATCCAAAATAGAAACAAGATAGTCAAATTAATGGGAATGACAAACAACAAAATCAGGACAATCCTGGGAAAAGAAGGGTTAGAGAATAAAACGACTGAGAAAGGGCAGTAGTACATACGGGCTTTCTTTATGTGTAATTGAGTGGCGAGTACCCAGTTCTGGAGAGCTGTAGCAGATCATCACCTTGTATGTTTGTGTAACTTGGACATCAATATTTCATGTTAAAAGATAGAACATAAGCTAAAATATTTTGAAATATCCCCAAATCCACTGACACTACTCTCCATCAATGTCAATGCCCTCCAGGTTGCAGATTCTCAGTTATTACATTATCTGATCTACTGGCAGACCTAGACAGTACACACTCACACATTCTTGAGACATCCTCTTCATCTGGCATTTAGTAGACTCTCTCTAGGTTCTCTTTCTACCTCACAAGCCACTCCTCGGTCTCAAATTTGCTAGTCTCTCCTCATATCCTCGACTCCTGAACATCATGGTAACACAGGGATCAACCCAAAGCCTTAATAACTTCCTCTGTCTATAGTAGAAGTGTACAAATTAGGAAAATCTGCCTACTGGTCAAAGCTGGCAACACTCCTTCACTTCCATCTTGCCTGTGGCTGCTTCTACACTATACAGGCAAACTTGAATACTACTGCGTTTGCAAGAGACTCTAGCAGCAAAGCCAAAAATATTTACATGTGTCCTTTACAGAGTCTGCAGGCTCCTGGATGTCACTCAATTTAAGAGTCTAGGTGGAATATACTAGTTTCACGGCTTTAAATTCCATTTACATGCAGATAACCTCAGCCCAAATCCATGCCTTCAACTCTAGACTCTACCTACTTATTTGCCTACTCAACATCTGTTTGGTGTCTAAACCAGAATCTCAGGCATAAGACAACAAAAAAAAAAACAAAACTCCCGATTCTCCTCACACCACAAACATTTTGTCTATAGTCTTCTTCATCCCAATAAACAATTCCAGCTAATGCCTGCTTCGGCTTAAAATCAACCCCCCCAACACACACTCCCACTCCCAACAGGATCTCACTCTGCTGCCCAGGCTGGAGTACAGTGGCATCAGCTCGTTAGACCTCCTAGTCTCATGCTATCTGTGATTGCCCCTCAGGTGCCTCCCATCCCCTAGCAGCTGATACTACAGGTGCATACCACCATGCCTGGCTGATTTTTAAATTTTTTATTTTATTTTTTGTAGAGACAGAGTCTCACTATGTTGCCCAGACTGGTCTCGAACTCCTGGGCTCAAGCAATCCTCCCACGTCAGCCTCCCAAAGTGCTGGGATTGCAAGCACGAGCCATAACTCCCGGCCTTATTCTTCCTTCTTAACTTCCAGTTCATCAATCAGTTGATTCTTTCAAAATATATCCAGAATCACATTACATCTATTGTCATTACCCTAATCCAAGTCATTCTATTCAGAGGAAAAACCAAAATCCTTTCCAAAAGCCTACAAGACCTTACATGATCTAGCCCTTGTGAGAAAGAAAAGAAACATCTATCTGAGGAATGTGAACCCTTTCATCAGGCCCAGAGAGGCAATTATATTTGACATGAAGTCATGTCTCTCTCCCTGCTCAAGTTAAGTAATCACCTCTTGAAGTTTCTTTCTATGGGGGTTCTAGATTGACACCAAGGAGCCATAAATTAACCTAACAATGATATGCTGGACACCTTAACTCATCCCTTATCATCAACGATGTGTAATAATAATCAATGTTTTTTCTGTAAACCAACGGGAACTGCCATCAAACATCCTTGTATCAGCCCACTCCTTGTTTCCTTGTCTTTACAAACCTGCTTGTCACAAATGCCAACACAGCACCTCCCAGTGTTTTTGGGGCTACAGTCCTCAACCTTGGTCCAAAGGAAATCTCTGTATTAATTTTTTTTTTTTTTTTTTTTTGAGACGGAGTCTTGCTCTGTCACCCAGGCTGGAGTGCAGTGGCCGGATCTCAGCTCACTGCAAGCTCCGCCTCCCGAGTTCCCGCCATTCTCCTGGCTCAGCCTACTGAGTAGCTGGGACTACAGGCGCCCGCCACCTCGCCCGGCTAGTTTTTTGTATTTTTACTAGAGACGGGTTTTCACCGTGTTAGCCAGGATGGTCTCAATCTTCTGACCTCGTGATCCGGCCGTCTCGGCCTCCCAAAGTGCTGGGATTACAGGTTTGAGCCACCGCGCCCGGCCCTCTCTGTATTAATTTTGCCTCCATTTCCTTCTTAGGTCAACTCTTGTTACCCCTTCCCTGAACTCATCTTCTATTACTTTCCCACCAGAAAGACACTGGTAGCGATCTTGTTTAAACAAACACTCTCACCATAAGGCCTGGACATTTACTGTTCTCTGCCTAGAACACACTTCCCTCACTCCCATATCCATAGGCTTAGCTTCCTCCTTTTACATAGAAAAGCAACTCCTACTTTCCAAGCATATCTTACTACTTCCTTTACCTAGCTTTACTTTTCTACAAGACAGCACTATCACCAACTCATATACTATTGCATCCAAGAGAACATCAGACTTACACACACACACATCAGGTTTCTCGAGGGCACAGATTTAACTGATCTGTTGTCTACCATACCCACAGTACTTGACACACTAGGCTGCTTGACATATATATGTACTACATTAGTATCTGATGGAAAATATTACACCCACCTCCAAAGCTTTACTTTGCACATTCTATTTCTTATATTAACAAATTGAGCTGGGTTGATTTGCACCAAATGAACTACACATATTCGTCATTCCAGGATTTTCTGGTATTTTACAACATTCCAATAACACCTAAAGCAATACTTGACTTCTAAGGCCCTGCCAACGTTATCAAGTAAAAAACCCACAGTGCACAAAAATTCTATTCTACTCTTTGCAATGTATCTTTATTACAGGACAGTACCACCTTTGGATTCCTGGAATTACTTGAGTGCACCAGACTTTATTGATTCACTGTAAAGCAAACTCACTATTATTTTAGTTGCCTTCATTAATACTCATGATCTTAGTCTCTGACACAATGAAGGCAACGAGGAACAAAGTAAAACAGAGAAAATTCTGGAACATACACAGGTGGCTCACTTAATTGTTTTTTACAATTTATATTTATACAAATAGACTGCTACACATAATTCAAAATAATTAAAATTAAAATGAAATAAA
Source organism: Colobus angolensis palliatus (assembly GCF_000951035.1). Classification (NCBI taxonomy): domain Eukaryota; kingdom Metazoa; phylum Chordata; class Mammalia; order Primates; family Cercopithecidae; genus Colobus; species Colobus angolensis. Next base: position 1,093,605 of record NW_012116188.1, read on the forward strand.
CCTGGCTTCCTAATGAAAATGAAACACACTCAGCCAATCACAGGTGGCCAAACAGGTATTACTTACAGTGTCTTGAACTTCCCACTTGGACAGTCCAAATAAGGCAACTGCTCAAACATTAAGAAATCAAATAATTTCTCTGTTCTGCTTCTGCATTTACCCTATATAAGCTTTCCCCTCAAACACTGCAGGCTGAGCTCCCTAACTGCTTAAGGTCTGAGTGTAAATCACTCTCATCAATAAAATCTTTAAAATTTAAACATCAGTGAACAAAGTGGCAACAGAAAAAAAAAGGAGCAAAATAATTTCACAAAGTTTTCTCTCTAAAGATTGAGTTTTCTTGTAGATATTTCATAAGGAAAGAGCTAGGCCAAAAGATGACACAGAAGGAATTTCTCAAAGTGTTTCAAGTGACCATCATTTTCTTTTTTTTCGAGACGGAGTCTCGCTCTGTCACCCAGGCTGGAATGCAGTGGCATGATCTTGGCTCACTGCAACTTCTGCCACCTGGGTTCAAGCAATTCTCTTGCCTCAGCC
>NW_012116188.1:1094711-1119223 GCF_000951035.1 Colobus angolensis palliatus
CGAGTTAACAATACTCTCTAGCAGCATATAATCCTAAATGATACGTAATATCCAAACCCAAAAAGGAACTTCCTCAAACACATTAGAATCCAGTCAATATTCAAAGAGTTCTGACTATATGATTCAACATTTTCAGTTTTAAATTTTATTTGGTATAACTCCTTAACATGATGCTTTCACATTTACATTAAAAACCCAAAGGCCAACCAATAAGGGTCTTCTGAAGTAAAACTCTCTCTATACGCTTCTTGAATTCCTCCATTGATAGCAACATTAATGATATTGAAAGAATTACAACAGAGGCTGGGTGCGGTGGCTCACACCTATAATCCCAGCACTCTGGGAGGCCGAGGTGGGCGGATCACAAGGTCAGGAGATCGAGAATCCTGGCTAACACCGTGAAACCCCATCTCTACTAACAATATAAAAAATTAGCCAGGTGTAGTGGCAGGCACCTGTAGTCCCTGCTACTTGGGAGGCTGAGAGGCAGGAGAATGACGTGAACCCAGAAGGTGGAGGGTGCAGTGAGCCGAGACCACATCACTGCACTCCAGCCTGGGCGGCAGAGCGAGACTCCGTCTCAAAAAAAAAGAAAAGGGCTTTTCAACTTAAACCTATCAAAATTCCAATGAAATTTTTAACATACACACACAAAAAATTCGCAAGTTTGTATGGAACATAAAAAGACCACAAACAGCTAAGCATTTTGAGAAAGAACAAAGCTGGAGGTATCACAATTCTTGATTTAAAACTGTCTTACAAAGCTACGGTAATAATAAAAAGAAGTATGATTCTGGCACAAAAACAGAAACACACAACAATGCAACAGAACAGAATGCCAAAATCCATGCTTCCACGGTCAACTAATCTGACAACAATACACAATGAGAAATGGAAATGGAAAGTCTCTTCAAAAAACGCTGCTGGGAAAACTGGATATCCGCATGCAGAAGAATGAAATTGGATCCTTGTCATACACCATATACAATCAGTAACTCAAAATGAATAACAACTGAAAATATAAGGTCCAAGACTGTAGAACTCCCACAAGAAAACATAGGGGACGAAACAGCTCTTTGACTTTGGTCTTGGCAATTACTTTTTGAATATTACACCAAAGGTACAGGCAACAAAAGCAAAAATACGTGTGACTATATCACACTAAAAAGCTTCTTTCGCCAAAAAAGAAAAAAATCAACAAAACGAAAAGACAACCTATGAAACAGTAGAAAATATTTGCAAACCATGTATCTGATAAAGGGTTAAGTATCCAAAATCTATAAGGAACTCACCAGCTTGATGGCAACAACAACAAAAAAATTTAATGGGCAAAAAAATTCAATCTACCATTTTTAAAACATACAAATGGTTGACAAGTGTATTAAAAAGTGCTCAGCATCACTAATCATCAGAGAAATGCAAATCAAATTGCAATGATCTATTAGCTCACACCTCTTAGGATGGCTATTATGGAAAAAACAAAAGATAAGTGTTGGTGAGGGTGCAGAAGAGGGAACCTTTGTACACTATTGGTGGGAGTAATGGAAATCAGCATAGAGGCTTCTTTAAAAACTAATAATAGAACTACCGTATGATCCAGCATACCTACAACTGGATATATATCCGAAGGAAAGGAAATCAGTATCTCAAAGAGAGATGCTCAGTATCTGATCAGTGTTCTCATCCTCCACCATCTCCCAGGTGATGTCTAATCACCCTGGCAAATATTCAGCAGGAATCCTGCTCGGCTGGTGTCTTAGTTTTCTGTCGCTATAACTGAATACCAGATTGTGTAATTTATAAAGAAGTTCATTTAGTTCATGGTTCTGGAAGCTGGAAAGTTGTATAGCATGGTGCCAGTCATCACATGACGAGAGGTCAAGTGCACACAAACTCAGGTCTCTTTTCCTCTTCTTACAAAGCCACCAATGCCATCATGGGGGCCCTATCCTGGTGACTTATCTAATCTTATTTCCCAAAGGCCCAACCTCCAAATACCATCAACATATGAATCTGGGAATTAAGTTTCCAACAAATAAAAATTTAAGGAACACACTCAAACCATAGCAGTTGGTTTAGCCAAATCCCCCCTTACCACTGTATGTTTCCTCTTAGTAATTTTCCATCCACTGACTCCTACACTATTCCTTGGCTATGAATTCCCACTTGCTCATGATGCATTCAGAGTTGAGCCCAACACTCCCACCAACTCCAAGACCTGGTTGCAGTTCTTATATCTACTGCAATCGTCCCGAAAAAAAAAAATCTTCCTTACTGTGCTTTAAACAAGTGTCACTGAGTAATATATTCTCTAACATAAGGCAGGAATGTGCCTGGAATGCTCAAGGAACTACAATGTTCATATGACTAAGTAAACCTAAGTGAAAAGCATAACTCAGAGACATGAAGCTGGAGAGGTAAGGGGGCTAGGCGGGAGCAACAAGGCGTAGGGTCTCGTGAGCCACTTGCAAGGACATCTGAGAGGGTTTTGAGCAGAAGAGTAACTTGAGCTCATTCCTACATAAAGATACTGAAGAGTAGAAGGTTGGAAAGCAGAAAGACCGGTTAAGAAGGAAGCTCAAGATTATTGGCCTGGCAATTGGGAAACTGTAGTTTCTATTTAACAAAATGCAGAAGACCTGAGAAAAGCAGGTTTGGGAAGGGAAAACACACAATTCCGTTTCAGACACTAAAATACTATCATCATAAACTATTATATGTGACAACAGATGTGCTAAGTAACTTAGACTGGGGGTTGAGAGGATAGAGGAAGTAACTTTTAAGTTGAGGCCTGAAAAATAAGGAATTAACTAGGCAAAAGGAGCTGATGAAGCGAGAAAGAAAAAGCATGTGTGAGGTACCTAAGATAAGTCAGAACTCTTACCGTCTTCAAAGAACATCTTAAACAAAAGAGCAAAGGGGGGGGTGGAAAAGTAGAAAGACATAGGAGTTGACCACTGCGATGTCTGTGCTTTAAGGGCGATGAGAAGACAATAAAAGATTTTTACAAAAAGAACAAGCAAATGTGCTTTTCCTAAAACATGATTCTGACTGCAATGTAGAGAAAGAACTGGGAGGGAATGGTGGGGTAGTATGACTCTTAACTCAGGGTAAGAGACAATCATGGCCTAAGCTATAAAAAGCGGACAAATTCACGAGCTATTTGTGGATATTGAGGATAAGGGAGAACAATGAGCTAAGCAAAGTAAAGGAAACCAAAATACAAAAATGAACTTAAGTTAGTACAACTCCTAAGTTTTATTAAACCTCAGTAGTTCCTTCCATTCCACAGCAACAGAAGCAAACAACTTTATACATATTTACTGATTCTAGATATCTGCATTTTGAAAAAATCCATTTTCACAAAAAATAAATCACATTTAGTTACAGTCATATCTCAGTATCCACAGGAGACTGGTTCTAAGATGCTCCCGCTGATATCAAATTCCAGATGCTCAATTTCCTTATATGAAATAGTGTAGTATTTGCATATAACCTATGCACATCCTGTGTACTTAAAATCACCTCTGAGGCTGGGTGCAGTGGTTTATGCCTACAAATTCTAGCACTGTGGAAGGCAGAGGTAGACTGATCACTTAAGGTCAGGAGTTCGAGACCAACCTGGCCAACATGGTGAAACCCCATCTCTTACAAAAATTACAAAAATTAGCCAGGCGTGATGGTGTGCACCTGTAGTCCCAGCAACTTGGGAGACAGAGGCAGGAGAATTGCCTGAACCTGGGAGGTGGAGGCTGCAGTAAGCCAAAATAGTGCCACTGCACTCCAGCATGGTTAACAGAGCAAGACTATGCCTCAAAAGAAAAAAAGAAATCTCTAGAATACTTATGATACCTATTACAATGTAAACAGTTCTTATACCCTAATTCCTTAGGGAATAAGAAAGAAGTCTGTACATGTTCAGTAAAGACACAACCACCCTTTTATTCCCCAAATATTTTCTATCTGTGGTTGGGGAAACCACAGATGTGGAATCTATGGATATAGAAGGCTGACTGTATTAATATTTACACTCTACCTTATATACCTTAACCTTAAAACTTTAACTTAAAACAGTAACTCTTCCCTCAATCTTACATAGCACTATAAAACCATATAATGCCCTTGTTCCTCCACACCATAAGTATCTTGAGGAAAAAAGAAAAAATCATACATTCAAAATACAAATACACAAGAATTTCTGAAATATGAAATTTTAAATTAAAAAAATTAAACCCACCAGAAATAAAAATTGTATTTGCCCAGTGTATTAAGTTTAAAACGCTTAGTATCTACTATTTCAAGAGTTAAAATGAGTATTTCCTGACTTAAGCAGAAAATGAATACTGTATCCAGCAGCAGAAAATGAACACTGTATCTGGTGGGCAACTTAAGATTTACTAAATTGAAAGCTGCATTAACAAGGTCACAAAGTAAATTACTTTTTACATAAACAAAAATTACTTGTAGACAAATAGTACATACAGTACATACAACAAAAACTATAAAGGATTTCTGTTTATAATAGTTGTGAAAATTTTCAATCTTATTTCTCAATTTAAACCTAATAAATCCAGAGGTAACTATTTTCCTGTTCTATCATTCTCTAAATACTGATGAAAATATTAAATGAACACTGGGGAAAATATTCCATTCGTTTCCACACACACAAATGAAGCCATAAACACTACCTCTGGCAGAGAAAGTTACCATGGGCTGGCAGGACACAGAACAATTATCTGAAAGCAGAAGTTAAAGTACAAAACTCAAAAGGCTCTCCTGTACAGGTCTCAAATCATTTATTCTGAAAAGGACCTTGGAGATTATCAAATTCAATCTTGTTCTTTACCCAAGGAAGACCAAAAAAAAACCAAAAAAAAAAAATAGCAGCCAAGTGGTTTTAAGATTTGCTCATTGTCAAAACACTAAAAACCAAAATAAAAATGACAACATCCAGATCACAAGACTGTTCTAAAACCTTTTTTCTCACTTCAATTCTTGTTACCGAGTTAACAATACTCTCTAGCAGCATATAATCCTAAATGATACGTAATATCCAAACCCAAAAAGGAACTTCCTCAAACACATTAGAATCCAGTCAATATTCAAAGAGTTCTGACTATATGATTCAACATTTTCAGTTTTAAATTTTATTTGGTATAACTCCTTAACATGATGCTTTCACATTTACATTAAAAACCCAAAGGCCAACCAATAAGGGTCTTCTGAAGTAAAACTCTCTCTATACGCTTCTTGAATTCCTCCATTGATAGCAACATTAATGATATTGAAAGAATTACAACAGAGGCTGGGTGCGGTGGCTCACACCTATAATCCCAGCACTCTGGGAGGCCGAGGTGGGCGGATCACAAGGTCAGGAGATCGAGAATCCTGGCTAACACCGTGAAACCCCATCTCTACTAACAATATAAAAAATTAGCCAGGTGTAGTGGCAGGCACCTGTAGTCCCTGCTACTTGGGAGGCTGAGAGGCAGGAGAATGACGTGAACCCAGAAGGTGGAGGGTGCAGTGAGCCGAGACCACATCACTGCACTCCAGCCTGGGCGACAGAGCAAGACTGTCTCAAAAAAAAATAATAATAAAATTACAACAAAAAGAAGGGGTAGTATCTAATGTCATAAGGAAGAAACAGGGCTAACAAAGCAAAATATAAAGTACCACTCTGACCAACAAGCCTGATTTTAACCACCTGATTCTGATCAATTTTGAGTCTAGGCAGAAGGAAAGCCATAATGATACACCACTGCAGCATCCACAAAATTAATGTTTTTTAAAGTCAGAAGACGGCTTTTCAAAAAACCACACATATACCTAAGAATAAATACTAAGAGGAAAAAAAAACTGAAAAGTAACAAATAATGTGCTGATTTTTGAAAAGTAAACATTATTACAATACACATACAAGGGCTGGACGTGGTGGCTCAAGCCTGTAATCCCAGCACTTTGGGAGGCCGAGGCGGGTGGATCACAAGGTTAGAAGATAGAGACCATGCTGGCTAACACGGCGAAACCCCGTCTCTACTAAAAATACAAAAAAATTAGCCGGGCGTGGTGGCGGGTGCCTGTAGTCCCAGCTACTCTGGAGGCTGAAGCAGGAAAAGGCGTGATCTGGGAGGCGGAGCTTGCAGTGAGCTGAGATCGCACCACTGCACTCCAGCCTGGGTGACAGAGCGAGAGTCCATCTCAAAATATATATATATATATATATATACACAAATATTAGTTGGGTGTCATGGCGCACGCCTGTAATCCCAGTTCCTAGGGAGGCCTTGAGGCAGGAGAATCACTTGAACCCGGAAGGCAAAGGTTGCAGTGAGCAGAGATCGTGCCACTGCACTCCAGCCTGGGCAACAGAGCGAGACTCCATCTCAGAGAAAACACACAAACACACACACACACACACACACACACACACACACAGAGACAGAGAGAGAGAGAGACAGGAAACATCAAAGCGTTTAACTTGTTTAAAATGACATCAATTCTCAAAACATTGTTTCTGAAAAACAATTTCAGATCCTACATGATTCGCTCCAATATCTTAAGCTAATTCTTTAATCATTGGGGATAGGTTTATTAAAAACAGTAATTCAGTGAAAATAACAGTAAATAAAAGGCAAGCTGGTTTATATTGTTTCAAATCAAAAATAAGATGGGAACGAAGAGAAACCAAGACTGATCTGTTATGTGGCCCCTGGCTTTTCCACAAGATGTGAATTCAACCCCAAAAAGACTTTACAACTGAGCCACTGCTGGATTGTAATAGCTATATGCTTTCAATAGGTTTACCTGTAAAAGTCATAGTTTTACTGTCAAAATGCACAAGCTCAAGAGCTAAAGCATGCCCATGTAATAGCTGCATTCTTTTTTTTCCCTGATACAAAGTGATGAAAGTCACTTTACATCACTATAGTCACGTTAGGAATAAAATCACAACATCATCAATCACCAGTTCAAAACAATTAGCCATTCTTAAGGATACAGGAAATAGAGCACTACATCTGAGAAGTTTTAGGGATGTACAAGTAGCTTCACAAAGCTTAATATTCGAATACAGACCACCACTAACACCACCCCAAAATATCCCCATTATTCTACCTAATTTACTACAAAGAAAAACCATAAAAATCTCCTATTGAGATATGAATTTAAGAGGGTTTGAGAAACGATTCGGGGAAGGAACAATAAAATTAGTAGAGTCTGAACTGCAAAATTTAAAATGTCACTTCAGTATTCAAATCACATACAGCTTTCTATAGGATTACACTAATGCAACAGACACTAGTCTAACCAGCAGTGCTACTTAAGGGATTGATAATGGTTTGGAATTAGCATATCAATTATGTACACAATTTTTAAGTTTACATGCTTATCGCTTACACACATTTTCCTGAAAGCCTGAATAGACTATTTGCTTCCTTCACAAATAATACAAAAGCAACTTCAATTCAAACACTACAGGAATTCTGTAGTAGTAAATTCTTACGATTTTACTGTTAAATGCACTTAAAAAAGAAACTTTCAGGGACACCAGTTCTCTGAAAGTTACTGCCACTCACCTGTTTCTTAATATGTCAAATGATACATAAGACATTTAACATTTACTGAGCACGTATATATACACCACCCCCCCCCCACACACACACACACACACAAATCGCTGCCTACTAGAAGCTCACAGTGTAGCAGGCAAACAACGTATGTAAATAATTACAAATCTCTACAAAAGAGCTATAATAAAGATAGGCTCAAGGAAGGCTTCATAAAATAAAGTGAGACGTTGAAGGAGTAAGGTTTGGCAAAGGAAAAAACAGTAAGGTAGGAGTGGAGAGAGGACAGTTTTGGCTATGAAAACATACAATGGGACAACAGCATAAAAAAAAATGTCTAGGACTGGGTAAGTGCTTTTACATGACTAGATTATAGACAAGGCACAGAGTGGCTGAGAAAAGAGTAATGTGGACTTTGGGTAATGGTGGCTCATGAAAAACTTTTTTTTTTTTTGAGACTAAGTCTTGCACTATCGCCCAGGCTGGAGTGCAGTGAGTGGCATGATCTCTGCTCACTGCAACCTCCACCTCCCAGGTTCAAGCGCTTCTCCTGCCTCATCAGTCTCCCAAGTAGCTGGGATTACAGGTGCCAGCCACCACACCCAGATTAACTTTTCGTATTTTTAGTAGAGATGGAGTTTCAACCATGTTTGGCCTGGCTGATCTTGAACTCCTGACCTCGTGGATCTGCCCGCCTCGCCCCCCAAACTGCTGGGACTACAGGTGTGAGACACTGTGCCCGGCCATAACTTAAACTCTTTAAACTTCAAGTTATATTTACACAAGCCAAAAACCTAGTCTGAGATGCTAACTTTCTGGCATGGACATAACAGTTCTTTTCATTTCAGTAGCCTCTTATGTACGTAAGAAAATGCATCTGATAAGTATATGTGGAAGTGGAGAGAAAAACTCGTATTTGGACAACTGTCATCAATACAACATAATTAAGACCTCTAAAATTCAGGCTTTCAGGGTTAATGAAAGGAATATGTTTAAATTTGTAGTTAATTTTTACTCAGCTTTGGGTAAGGAATGAGACAACAGGTCTGTAAACAAGATATTGCAGTATTTTAAAACAGGGCAATGAGTTCTGGAAGTTGCCCCTAAAAGAAAGAATTAAGGACAACTTCCCAGGCATTAATCAGGACAGGAAATAGTCAAGTTAGAAAAAGATTTAGGAAGATTATCTATAGAACATCAGGTGGTGGCTGTCTAACAAGCAAAAGAGATATGTAGGCCTGGAAATCAAAGGAGTAACAGAAGCATGAGATACCCACAGCTACACCCAGGTAGGGTCTGAAAACTGAGAAAGCAGCAAAGACACAACACCTCAGCAAACAGTAAATTTTCAGTAGCAGTGCTCAAGAATGAGATTAAAACAGCAGTACAGAAAGGAAAGCCAACACCATAAAAAATCAAAAAGTTGGCTGGATGCGGTGGCTCACAGCTATAATCCCAGCACTTTGGGAGGCTGAGGCAGGATGATCATTTAAAGCCAGGAGCTCAAGACTAGCCTGGGTAACATGGCAAAACTCCGTCTCTATAAAAAATGCAAAAATTAGCCAAGAGTGGCGGCATGCGCCTGTAGGCTCAACTACCTGGGAGGCTGTGGCAGGAGGATCACTCGAGCTCAGGAGTTTTTTTGAGATGGAGTGAACCATGATCATAGCAGTGCACTCCAGCCTGGGTGACAGGATGAGATTCTGCCTCAAAAACAAAACAAAACCAAAAAAAAAAACTACAAAAATTGAGTTTCTTAGCTGCCCTAGCCACATTTCAAATGTTCAATATACACGTGGCTGGTGGCTACCACACTGGACAGCTCAGACAGCAAACATTTTCAACCACATATTCTATTTGATAGAGTTGACCTAGTCTTGCATTCCTAAATATAAATAGACAACTATAAACAGCAAGCATCTGAGAAACCCAGTAAGATGGATATGATGCACTAAACTCAAACCAGAAAAAAATATATTTAACATGAAAAAAACTAAAAACCCAAATTCTCAAGAGTATTTCTAGTAAATCAGTCATAAAATCACAAAAAAGCGATGAGAAATTAAAAGCACAGCACCCAAAATAAAACTTGGAATAGGTGGATGAAATGAACACAGCTTTAAATATCAGGGAGTTGAAAGAAGATGCCAAGGGATTCTCCCCAGAGTCCAGTGTACACTTAAATATTATCTTACTACCGTACTCACTAATTTACAAGGCAAGACAGAAAGAGAATAGAACCAAAAAACATCTAACAGGAGTTCCAAAAGGAGAAAAGTTAGAAACAAGTAAAAAAGAAGAAAAAAAGAGTGTGGCAGATGACTCTCCAACGGATAGTGTCAGACAAAAAGGCACTAAGCATTCAGGGTATTGTCCAGGGTCTTTAGAAAATTAAAATGTTGGCCAGGAGTGGTGGCTCACTCCTGTAATCCCAGCACTTTGGGAGGCCGAGGCAGCTGGATCACCTGAGGTACAGAGTTTGAGACCAGCCTGGCTAACACGGTAAAACCCCGTTTCTACTAAAAATACAAAAAATTAGCCAGGTGTGGTGGCATGCGCCTGTAATCCCAGCTACTTGGGAGGCTGAGGCAGGAGAAATCGCTTGAACCCGGGAGGCGGAGCTTGCAGTGAGCCAAGATTGTGCCATTGCACTCCAGTTTGGGCAACAAGAGCGAAACTCTCTCTCGAAAAAAAAAGAAAGAAAAAATATAATTAAAAAAATAAAACGCACTAATTAGAAGTAATGAAAAAAGGCCTACATTTACAAAGTGAGATTTGTGAAGTTTCAGATCCAAGCATAAAGAACGAAAAACTAAACTTTCAACCTGTGTGGTAGAGTAAATTAGGAGTCATACATCCCAGTGGGTACCTATGAAAAAGAACTAGGTTTGATATCAGCTTTCACGTTTCTAACACTGAACGGTAATCAGCATTTTAGAAATATCTTCAGGAAAAACAAATATTCAAGGATAAATGATTTTTTAATATAGCCAAAAGATAACTGAATTCAGATCTGAAAACAAAATGAAGACATTTCCCAATATGCAAAGTCTTAGATTACAATTCACAAAAAAAGTTGTAAGTCTTTTTTTTTTCTTTTTTTGAGATGGAGTCTCACTCTTGTTGTCCAGGCTGGAGTGCAGTGGCATGATCCAGGCTCACTGCATCCTCCCGCCTCCTGGGCTCAAGTGATTCTCCTACCTCAGCCTCCCAAATAGCTGGGCGCATGCCACCACACCCAGCTAACTTTTGTATTTTTAGTAGAGACGAGGTTTCACCATGTTGGCCAGGCTGATCTCTAACTCTTGACCTCAGGTGATCCGCCCACTTTGCCCTCCCAAAGTGCTGGGATTACAGGAGTGAGCCACCGCACCTGGCCAAAAGCCCTAAGTCTTTAAGCAAACATATGTAACAGACAAAGCAAAATTTTTAGTGCTTTTAAAAATGAGAAATGAAATCAACTATGCTAGAAAATTATCCCATCTGTCAGAAAACCCTAAATCAAATAAAGATACAAAAGACATACTACATAATTATTCATTACATAATTAAAAAGCTTGATCTACTGACAGAGAGCTTTGTACCCAACAGGAAATACATTATTTTCAAATATCCAAAAAATACCGACAAAGTATCCAGAGATAGTAACAATCCTAGTTCCAAAAAGCCAAGAAAATTAGAAACAGAAAGCCTAACAGTCATTTACAAAACTGACTCATTTAGATTTTTAAAATACACTTCTTAATAGATCTGGGTTTAAAAAGAAAAAAAGACAAATCAAAACTGAAATTACATTTAGGCTTGAATAAAAAATGAGATATGACTCTTCAACTTTCCATGCAATATGAACAAAGCAGCAAAGTTTACAAAATTTACATGTTTAAATAAATAAAATTGGTCAAACTCAAAGGGGAGTTTAATGGTCTAAGTACTTCATTCTATTTTTCCAAAATAATTAACACTGGCATTTATTTAACAGCTATATAAAAAAGGAACTCTCATAACTATGCAAAAATAAAAAATTATTTTCGTTTTAGGAAGTAGTACTTTCGGACTTAATTATTATTTTAAAAAAATCAAAGTATCATAACTGCGATTCAGGTTATCTGTGCGTATCATATGAAATATGAATGCTTAGAAGACTGTCAAGGACCCAGCATGCAGCAGAACAGAAACCAGCCCCAATAACCACAGAAAAGGCTGAAGGCAGCAGAGAACAGTACTTCTAGCAGCCTGTCACTCTGTCCCCCAACTTCTCCAGCTTTCTTCCGTTACAATGAATCTTTTCACAATCAACAGGCACACCATTCTATGAAGTTAGAACACATTACTAAATGCAGAAATATTTTATCATGATCCTCTCTTCATCCTAACCAAAGCATTCCCAGGATATCATAATTCACTAGTATTTCTTTTTCAGCTACCAGAAAAGATTAGTTCTATGAATATAGAACAGGTCAGAACCTTTCGGAAGATGCCAATAGTAGTAGGTCATGCTCTTTTGGCACACTTTCATACAAAGTCAGAAGTAATTAAAGCCTACACAGAAAGACTAGCACTATCTAAATATATCAACCACACACATTCTAATTTTCCTTTAAGATACAAATACTCCTAAGGGTAAACTTCAAGAAATCTTTTGTTAACACCTAAGGTCGGCCTAAGTCTACTTTACTAACTTGGGGAAAGGCTATTTTTCAAACTGAGATAAAAGCTAAATGAAATTTACCACTGACGTGTCTCAGGATGGCTTTATGCTAGAGACGAGGGGTTATGGTGGAAATGTAGTACCTAAGTACGTATTATGTATTATCTAAAGTAACACCAGTGGCTCCAGATACTACCCAATATAATATATCTCACTGGCCTGTCCAATTAGAAACTTCTCTACTGCTAGGCATTAGATGCCCTTGCCACAGGATATTATTAAGTTAGCTATTTAATAGCAATCACTTACAAATCCTATCTGTGAATCTAGGACTACAGAGAATTCTTTGAAACAAGAACACATTACACGATTTGCCAAATAACCACTCTAATAATCAGATTAATGATAAAACTCACATTCCTTAATGTCCGATTCAGAGTTCCTCTTCCCTTCTGTGTACTCCCTAAATCTGCATTTATAAATATTTAAATTAACCCAGTGTTTATTTTAAAATTGTTTTCTTTTCTTTTTCTTTTTTTAGACCGAGTTTTGCTTTTGTTACCCAGGGTGCAACGAAATGGCGTGATCTCAGCTCACCACAACCTCCGCCTCACGGGTTCAAGCAATTCTCCTGCCTCAGCCTCCCGAGTAGCTGGGATTACAGGCATGCACCACCATGCCTGGCTAATTTTGTATTTTTAGTAGAGATGAGGGTTCTCCATGTTGGTCAGGATAGTCTCTCCCAACCTCAGGTGATCCGCCTACCTCAGCCTCCCAAAGTGCCAGGATTACAGGCATGAGCCACCGCGCCCAGCATAAAAATTCAGTTTTCTAGGCTCCATCAACTATTGCTTTGATTCTGGGTAATGAGGATGGAGTCAAGGAAGCTATAACTTTAAAAGCTTCTCAAGGGAGCCTAATAAGCAGCCTAATTTGGGAACCATTACTCTAAACTTGCACTGCTTTTTTTTTTTTTTTGAGACAGAGTCTCACTCTGTCACCCAGGCTGGAGTGCAGTGGTGCAATCCCAGGTTCAAGCGATTCTCCCGTCTCAGCTCCTCGAGTAGCTGGGATTATCGGTATGCTCCACCGGGCCCCAGCTAATTTTTGTATTTTTAGTAGACACAGGCTTTTACCATGTTGCCCAGGCTGGTCTCCAACTCCTGAGCTCAGGTGATCTGCCCACCTTGGCCTCCCAAAGTGCTGGCATTTCAGGCATGAGTCACTGTGCCTGGCCGTTTTCTGTTTTTTAACCCTTACATCTATCCCCAAAAATCTCTGAACCACAAAGTCCTGGAGACGGGCAAGTTCCAAGTTAGAATGTTCCCACAGCCCACATTCATGTAGGTCTCATTTGGCAAAGTGTCCAGCATGTTTCCTCCTAACTCTAAACAAAGCAAGCAGCAACAGCTTTAGAAGAAGCTACAGGTTGCTAATCTGACACTAAATTTAATCACAGGAGTAACAGCAAGCCTAATCTACTCTGTCACAGTCTGGGCACTGAGGTAAATGCTTTAGAAGTGTTAGATACACACAATCTCATTTAACCCCGCAAGAATCATACAGGGATGGACACAAACACTCAGAAATGAAGTAGCATGTTAGGTCACTTAGCTATGAGTGCTGAACCAAAACACAAACCTAACTGAAAAATGATTTTCCTAATTAGCTAGAAGTATAAAGTAGGTATCAATATTCCCTAAGCGTCAAATGAAAACTACTTCTAGTCAGTCCTCTAAGATTGAGAGTCAACACCAAGAATTTGTTTAATCCACTATGCAAATATTAATACAAGCTTAAAAAAAGGGAACACAATGTGAAACAATTTTACCAAAAAATCTGGAAAGAAGCTGGACTCAGTGGCTCACGCCTGTAATCCCAGCACTTTGGGAGGCTGAGGCAAATGGATCACATGAGGCCAAGAGTTTCAGACTAGCCTGGCCAACATGACAAAACCCCATCTCTACTAAAAATACAAAAATTAGCTGGGTGCGGCGGTGTGCACCTGTAATCTCAGCTATTTGGGTGGCAAGAAAATCACTTGACCTGCGGAGGTGAGCTTGCAGTGAGCCGAGATTGAGCCGCTGCACTCCAGCCTGGGTTGACAGAGAGAGACCCAGCCTAAAACAACAACTACAACAACAACAAAAAAAACAAAACAAAGAAAACCAATTCTGGAAAGATTACAGAATACATAGTTCAAGGACTCATTAACTCCAATCTTGCTTTGCATAAATATGGCATTTCAGAAGTCAAGCATACAAAAAACTTTCTTTAGAGAAATAAAAATATGTGTAAAAGTCAGACAGGCCAACAGGGCGATCACATTCCTCAGAACTGCATTGTCCAAGTCAACAACCACCACTCACATGTGGCAATTAAACACATGAAATGTGGCTTGTCCAAACTGAAATGTGCTGTAAATATTAAACAGACACTGGATTTCAAAGATCTTATACAAAAAAGGGAATATAAAGTATGTCATTAATAGTTTTTAAGGTATCAATTACATGTTAAAATATTTTTTATGTATCAGCTCAAATATACTAAAATTGATTCATTTTTACTTTTTTTTAAGCAAAGCTACTAGAGAAGTACACATACAGTTTGCATTTGTGGCTAACATATTTACACTGGACAGTGCTGCTATAGAACCCTGTTACTCGAGTGAAGCATAGGCATCACCCGAGACCTTGTTAAAAGGCAGATCTTTGGAACCCACCCCAGAATTACTGACTATGGTATCTCCAGGTGCTTAGTATACACATTTAAGTTTGAGGAACACTAATCCAAAATACTGTAATTTCATTCCCTTAAATTATAACAATCCAAATTTTTTTTATCTATCCATTTAGTGAAATGCTATGAAGTTTCAGGCACCATTCTAGGTCACAGGAATACAAGGTGGTTAAAACATTAAAACTCACTTCCTCTTCTGGTGGAGCTTATATTCCACAGAAGGCAGGCAAACAAAAACCAAAATACAGTCAGCTCTGCTATAACATTTATTTCCAAATACACAAATTTGTTTGAAAGCTGATATATCAGAAAACAGCAAATTTCCCACCCATGTGTATTTTCACCTGTGAGAAACACTAGTTCCATCAAGCTGCACAGGAATTCGCAAGGCACAGATACACACAGCTCAAACATCTAATAGCTATCTTAGATCATCATGAATTATGAGTCAGGTCCATCCCACATTTGATGTTACAAGTTTTTGTTTCATAGCAGGTATCTTCCATCCATCACTTCACAGTAATTCATGAGCTGCAACCCTTCCAATGAGTGGCCACTTCCACAGGAAGTCAGATTTTGGTCAAGGTAAAGTGCCATTTATTGCGGTGCTGAAGTATTCCTTAACTATTTTATATATATAAAATTAAGTTACAATTTTTATTAGGTTCTTATCTTTTTAAAATATGTCACTGACAATGTTTTTGGTTACTGTGCTCCTAACCCCTTTTTCCCCATAAATTGGTCTGGTGCAATTTTGCACAGCACAGTGACCTTCAGGAATGCCCATGTCATATTATAGTACAATGACTATACGTAAATCATAACAGGTCACCTTCATACAAGGAAGGAACAAGCAGGGGCAAGGAAAGACAATGATGAGAATGACTGTTTCAGGGTGTTCAGCAAGGGCAGAGAAGACCCTGTGAGAGGGCAACACCTAAGCAGAGAACACATTATTGAAGTGAGTGAGCACAGTAGGAGAAACATAAAGGTGCATAATATGCAGAACACCCGAGACAGGAACAAACTTCTGACTGCAGGGCCAGTATGGAGAGAGTAGCACAAACAAGAAGATAGCAGAAGAAGCTGAAAAAATACCCAGACACCAGATTACACAGGATCTATTATAAGTCTTGCTAAGAAATAAGGAGTCACTGGAGGGCTGTGAGCTTGAGAGAGATGTGAGGTGACTGGCATTTTAACTGGATCACTCTGGCTACTGTGCGGGGAAACAATTATATAAAGCAAAATGAACTCAGGAACACGAGGGGGCTCTTGCAGAACTGAAGCTGAGAAAAGCTGGTAGCCAGAACTAAAATGATAAAGTAGTGAGAATTAGTCAAACTTGGAGTATAATTTGAAGGCAGAGATAAAATTTTATGTGAAGAGACTTCCAGTTTCAACAACAGTAGGCTAAATAATTTATAATTTCATCAGTACAACAGGAATAATACTGATCAGCCTATTTCAAAGAGCTACTTTAGAGTCAGATGAGAAACAGTATAGAAACCCTTTGAAAATTATAAAGCATCGTACAAATCCTGAAAAGGACTGTTCATAGAATATATTTACAAGCGGCCGGGCGCGGTGGGCTCAAGCCTGTAATCCCAGCACTTTGGGAGGCCGAGACGGGCAGATCACGAGGTCAGGAGATCAAGACCATCCTGGCTAACACAGTGAAACCCCGTCTCTACTAAAAAATACAAAAAACTAGCTGGGCGAGGTGGTGGGCGCCTGTAGTCCCAGCTACTCGGGAGGCTGAGGCAGGAGAATGGCGTGAACCCGGGAGGCGGAGCTTGCAGTGAGCTGAGATCCGGCCACTGCACTCCAGCCCGGGCGACAGAGCGAGACTCCGTCTCAAAAAAAAAAAAAAAGAATATATTTACAAGACCCAAATAACTGGTTTTGTCAGGAGGTGGAGGTCGCATTGAGGTGAGACTGAGATCGTGCCACTGCATTCCAGTCTGGGTACAAAGTGAGACTCTGTCTCAAAACACACACACAAACTGGTTTTGTATGATTAAATTGACAACGAGTTATATCTAATGCCTGGTATAGCAACCCAAATACCCAGCTGATTTCCATCTTCACTCTTTCCAGCATCATTTAACAAAATGATGCACTATCCCCCGCCCCGAAACAATTCTGCACAACAGAATAAGGTAACAGATGCTTAATAGAGACAAATTAAAATAAATTTCCTGTGAATTACAGACCAAAACCCTAAGTATGTTACACCAAAAATTGTAAATACTTCTTGCACAACTAGAAAACAGTTCAATTAAGAACTGTCTTAAAGGATCTAAGGATCTAAGTGAACTCATTCCAAAATATTCTTATGATTGTAAAATAGAAATACCATTAAATCATAAACAATACATAATAACCATCTCTCTAAAAATATAAAAAATGTTAAAATGTGATGATGAGAAGCCGTAAGACAAATGACTTGGTGCTGGTGTTCAAATTTAAAAATTTATATGCACAGATGCTTACATCACACTGTTTTCTAAAATTAAAAAAACTGCTGAAGAGTTGGAACACTAAGACTGCTACTCCTTCAGTCTTACTCCATTTCTCTTAAAACAGAGTATGTTTCCTGTGTTTTCTAAATTGACCAATGGAAATCCAGTGCAAACATTTCTGCGTAGTATTATCTTATTACTGAGAATAAATCAATGAAAAAAGGTCATGTGTCACTATTTTTACTAGACAAAAAATACTTAACATTAGTCAGTAGTATTAAAATCCAAACATTAGTATATTAGATTACATACAATATTTCCACTTTGTAAACAAGTCTTTAGATATGAGGGATTAAGAGAAAATGGACTTTTCCTAGTGAAATTTGTGTCATGCTTCCATGTCAAAACTTATTTTTGGAAATAAAACACTAATGTTGACAACTGGGCCTAGAACTACACAAATACATTTTATCAGCGTACTATAATTTGGCACGTTGTAACCACTGAGGGAAGATGGATGAAGATATTAGGAGGATAAAAGCGAAAATACCTTCAAACTAATTCATGCCATGGTAACCACCACCAAATAAGCTTTCAATACAAAAGTGTTTCATCTCTGACAATGTACAAAAGTTACCAAAGTTAGAGAACTAGTTTCTAGACGCAGCTGTCGCTATCTCTTCAATTTTATTAAATTTTCCCTCATTTGTAAAACTGTGAAATAAGGATACTATCTGTTGTCTTCCAATGTCAACATGAATATCAAAAGCAACTGTTAATTTCTATAGTACTTTCTATACATTTCTAATGTAATTTCTAACATTACTAATGCAAAGCATACTTCAAAGTCATCTAAATAAGGAAAAGACCATGTTGTTCAACTGCCAGTCTATTATTCAATGTAAAAGACTCAAACTTCACTAATTATATTTTTTAAAAAAAGACAAATTATCGCCAAATAATCCCTACTAACTCCTTCAAAATGTTAACAGTAACTTTTGTTTGAAAGTTAGGGAGATGAAAATACATTTCCAAATTTTTCCAAAGATATAGCTAAATGACAAGATAAAAAACTTCACTACGGGCCAGGCGTGGTGGCTCACGCCTGTAATCCTAGCACTTTTGGAGGCCGAGGTAGACAGATCACTTGAGGCCAGCAGTTTGAGACCAGCCTGGAAAACATGGTGAAACCGTTTCTACCAAAAATACAAAAATTAGCCTGGCATGATGGCGCATGTTTGTAATCCCAGCTACTTGGGACATTAAGGCAGAAGCATCGTTTGAACCCAGGAGTCAGAGGGCGCAGCCAGCCGGCACCACTGCACTCCAGCCTGAACGACTCTTGTCTCCAAAAAAAAAACCAAAAAAAACCCTAACGACTGTACCTTAAGGTTTTTGCTTTTGGTTAAACAAAAGATTGTATGTTTATAGACAGAACACAGGCTATATAACCGTAACTAATTTCACAAAAAAACCTTTTAATTATACTCTCATATAACCTCTCCTAAATTTACAATACACACTATTTCCTTTAATAAATCCTAAAGGATAAAATCTCTAACTCTTTATACACGTTATGTTACAGCAAGTCTTATTTTAACTAATAAGGTTTTTGGGAGTAAAAACTCTCATAATCCCCGATTTCTCATTTTTTATAGTATACCTGAAAGTCCTTTCATACATTACTTCCAAACGAGCATTTTTCAATGAAATTCAAGATGCTAAGAAATCTAGTAACTACTGAAAAATGCTGTGATGCCAATAAAGCCCAATCCTAAGGAAAACAAACACTTTACAAGTTCCACATTTGTTTAACTTGCTTTGTAAAATACAAGTTACAAATCACAGCACATAAGTTATTAGTAAAGAATATCATTAAATCTTAAAATAAAAAAATAAGAAATTTGTAGTTCAATGAATATATTCTAGTAAGTAACTTGCTGTAACCTTAAGTTTTATGCTTAGAGCTTAGATAATCGAACTCACTTGCATTTGATTTTTGGTAATGGTCTTGAACTTATATACATTAATTCTTTTTTCTTTCTTTTTTTAAAAGAGACGGGTCTCACTCTATCAACCCAGGAGAGAGAGTGGTGGCACAACCACAGCTCACTGTTAACCTCAAACTCCTGGGCTCAAGCAATTATCCCACTTCAGTCTCCCAAGGAACTGGGATTACAGGCACTAGGACTACAGGCAGGCATCACCACACCAAGCCAATTAAAAAAAAATTTTTTTTTTTTTTTAGTAGAGACAGGGTCTTGCTATGTTGCCAAGGCTAGTCTCAAACTCCTGGCTTCAAAGGACCCTCCCATCTCAACCTCCCAAGCAACCAGGATTACAGAGATGAAGCAGTGCCTGGCTGCTTTTTTTTTTTTTTGAAGACAGGGTCTCAATCGGTCTCCCACGCTGCAGTGCAGTGACACAATCTCAGCTCACTGCAACCTCCACCTCCTGGGTTCAAGTGATTCTCCTGCCTCAGTCTCCCTAGTAGCTGAGATTACAGGCACTCGTCACTGTGCCCAGCTGATTTTCATATCTGTAGTAGAGACAGGGTTTCACCATGTTGACCAGGCTGGTCTCAAAACCTGACCTCAGGTGATCTGCCCACCTCAGCCCCCCAAAGTGCTGAGATTACAGGCGTGAGCCAGTGAACCCACCTGAATTCATTTTTGGATAAAAATCCAAAGTAGTTGATAATGTCTGCAATAAAAATCATACATACACACTTTTAACAAGTTAGTGCCAAACACATCATTAGCAATAAAAGAAAAAATAAAACACCAAAAATCAAATTATGACTAAATATCTCAGTATTAAATGAGGAAAAATCACCATTTTACATTTTTTAAAGACAGTATTAATATCAAAGATTTACTCTCAATTTCAGAATGGAGATATATCTCATATTATTATTCCCATATAATATAAAGGAATATGGCAGCCGGGTCTGTTAGAGATGGTAGAGACAGGAATGGAACTGCAGTATTAGCTGGAAGACTCCAGAAGACAACAAGCAGCTAGAAAGAAAATCAGAAAGTGGGGCCTAACTTAGCAAGCGATTAGATCAGAAAAACATCAAGTTTCTTGCAAATGAAGCTAAAGAAACATCAGGAAAGATGCAAACTTTTAAACACGAAAAGTTAAGAAGTACCTGGAGTTCACACAGGCAGAAAAATGAAAAAAACAAAGTGAAGAAAATATAGGTACAGAAAAAGTGGCTAAGAGTCAAAAGCATTTAAGAATAGCTTCAAGGCCAGGATCACATCTTGACTCCCAGGAGTATTACACAAATGTTGGCACACAGTAAATGCCCCAGGTTTGCTGAATGAATAAGCAACAGAATGTTCTTGGGATTACTTCACCTGTAAAAGAATTGGCTGAGCAAGGTTTGCTGGAAATGATTGAAAGCATTTATAAAGTAAGTTTCTTTGAATGAAAACTGACTTCTTGCATTTGGGAATATACTGGATCACAGTCACTAAAATAAGAGCCAACCTGGAAGAAGATGAGGTGTCATATCCTATTTTGTTACAATCACCAAATTTTTCAAAATACAGTACAGCATAGTACCACCAATACCTCCTCTCCAAGAGCTAACATTTGAAATGAAATCTGCTATAGAAGAGTGGTTGATAGTACCATCTCGGGCTTTATATAACACTATGGAAAACATACCCACAAAACTGATAACTCTAAAAGTTTAATTTTGCACCCCAATAACTTGTAACATTTTAATAATCAAATACACCTGCTACTACTGTTACAGACAAAAACGTGGTTTATCTGCATAAATCGCACTAAGCTATAACTACATTCAATAGAGAACTACTTTCTTCTCATCCAAATTATTCAAACCCAGTGCAATCTTCTGACCAGTATTAATTTTCTCAAACCAGTAATTATGTAGAGGAAAACAGTGTTTCTCAATATACAATCACAATGAATAAAGCTGATTTCTATCATAGGAGGACAAAAGGGACCAGAAGTTGCAAGGTATTTTTTTTTTTTTTTTAAAGTAAGCAAAATATTGACGAATTAGTTGCCAATAGGGGCAAAAAGTCACACGATACTTTACTGAGTTTTCTTGGAACCTTTTAATATTGTAAATCTACTTAAGATATATTATCTAAGTTGAGCAACATGTTACAGTAGGAAAGAATATAGACATCTTTACTAAAATTGCTTTGTTCCTTAATGCATGCTTTTGACATGAAATGTAATTCTGGCAAATTTAGGGCAAATTAAGTCTGAAAATAGTTACTGAGAATTGGTTTTGTTTACTTATTCTTGGCCTGCTACAACAAAGAGCTTGAGGCAAACTTACAATTGAAGATAGATGACTGTGCAAAAGAAATCAGACTAACTTTTAAAAAGAGTATTTCAATGAACCAGGTATCAAAATCACATCACCGAAACTGGAGAATACTGAAAATAAAATGTTTACAACAAAAAGCAAGAATGTATCCTCTAAGTAATGAATAATTTTTAAAATCTGGGTACTATCCTGAAAAAACATACTGAGTTTTTAAATTCGTAATTTATCATCGTAATTAGAAAACAGATTTGAACACCTTAAAAAGTAACAAACTGAAGCAACAATAAGGATTTCAAAATAAACTGAAATCTTTGTAAGTCCAAGGTTCCTTTCTTGGATAAACATCCTGCATTTTCCCATCCTTAACAAAGCATGTTTTAAACTATATTCATAAATGCCTTCCCTTGTTATCAGACACTAAAGTCCACTTTTTTTTTGTAATGGAGTCTCACTCTGTCACCCAGGCTGGAGTGCAGTGGCACCTTCTCAGGCTCACTGCAATCTCCACCAACCAGGTTCAAGTGATTCCCCTGCCTCAGCCTCCTGAGTAGCTGGGACTACAGGCGCCTGCCACCACCACCACCATGCCCAACTAACTTTTGTTTCTAATAAGAGACAGGTTTTCATCTGTTGGCCAGGCTGGTCTCAAACTCCTGACCTCAAGTAATCTGCCTGCCTTGGCCTCCCAAGTACTGAGATTACAGGCATGAGCCACTGCACTCGGCCTTAGAGTCCACTTTTTAGATGCTCACATCAGCATCTTATTTCTACAGTAACTTGTTCCGAGTAAAAAAAAAAAAAAAAAAAAAAATTGATAGGATTAAAACATTTTAATGACATAACCGAACAGTAACTTTTTCAAGCTAGAAATACTCTGCCACCTATTGTTTTATATAGAGCTATTATTAAACATATATGTCAAAGTTTCAACAAGAAAGATACTCACCACCATCCCTCTCTCTAACTCTGTGAGTATGAACATTTTTGGCCTTACTGTGACCTGTGCTGTCACTGTATTTGTTTTCAGGACTATCAGATCTCCGCAACATTTTATTTGGTGGTGAAGGATCTGCGGCGTCTCGCATCTTTTCATGTCTGTGATCACCGCTACTGGGGTGACTCTTCGATGAATACTTAAGTGCCTGTAAAACATCACCCCCCCAAAAAAAGAGAGAAAGAATTGAAACCTTAAACTCCCTAAACTAATTTAAACATAAATTTTGGTGTATTATCATGAAATTTCATGAACTTACTAAAATTTCCACTTTCTGCTTTACTCTTTAAAGTTTCTCAGACAAAAAACCTAATGCTTAAGTGTTACAATAAGACTCCTGCTACAAATCATAATACTAAACATTAAAAAAGAAAAAAATACTCCATTATCTTATAAATAAATAAAACCACCTTGGCACACTGATTCTGAAAAAAAAGAAATTTGGCTGGGAATATTTAAAATCATTTTTTGACAGTCAAAAGAAAGCTAGAAATTCAGTACTACTATAATCAATTTCTGCTCTACAGCTGATATACACAAGCACATGTATAAATAAGGACATGCATATTTCTGCAAACCTACAAAAAAAAAAAAATCCACACACTGGTTTCTCCAATTCTTTGATTCAAATAAGGCATTTCAGACCTAACTTCCTTACTCTCACATGTGTGGGAAACAATTTTAAGGTATAAAAATATTGACCAAAATAAACCAATGTGAGTACTATTTCTAACCAAGCATAACACACTCAAAATAATGGTTTAGCTCTATTCTAACACATATCTTAGGACAACCATGATGTACTAGTCTGTTGCAATGTGTAATTAGCTATGCTTTGGAGGACAGATTCACTAAGGTTTAATTTTTGACATATCCAATGTTTTACACATCAGAGGACGGTGTTTTCAAATTCAGCTGTATAACACAACTATCAGGTAGAAACCTATTCTCTGGGCCTTTAAGACGTAGGAAGTGTTTCTGTAGTTATCTGATGGTTAACAATCATTTATGAGGTTTGCCTCCTGAAAACTGGGGCCACGTCTATCATAATCCTTAGAACTTTACACGCAACGACTGCAGTAACAAAAAAGAACCCACCTACCTAGAACCACCTACATCAGAATGACTATCCAAGTACCCAAAGACCTCAATTCTTACAGAAACAAAAGCACACATCTTTTACTTGTAACGCAATGAAGTATACCAAAAATATTAAAAAGGAAAAGAGGACAATACTCTAAAACCGACTTAAAAGTTTTAAGTCATTTAGCTATTTATCCCAAGTCCTTCACTTAATTTTAGTATCTTTACATTAACTTTCAGTTCCCTCAACACAATAAATAAATAAATATGCCTCGGAAGTCACCTATCATCTCATCCCATCGATTCCTTCACCCGCAAATAATCCAGTCAGGTCTTTCTGGCTGCAAATGATTCTTTTTTCCTAAATCAGCGAACTCCCTCCAGTCACCTGTCAAAATAAGTCACTAAACCTTGCTGGAGAGCACTAATGGAACCAAACCTCGAATTTTAAGGGGACCCGAGGTGCTAGTTTCGGATGTGTTGCACCGAAGGGCCTGTATCGACTTCTGAGGCCTGCGCTCGAGTAGCAGTCCCTCCCTTCCCCCTCCGGCCCCTTCCAATCCCTCCACCCCGGCCTCGGCTGGTACCTGGTAAGGCTGCGAGTCCCCCCTCCGGTCGTGACAGCTGAAAAACAGGAAGAGAAGACAGCGACATAAGACACGGCGGGGGTGGGGGGGCCGGGGAGGAAGAAAACGGG
>NW_012116188.1:1120152-1120491 GCF_000951035.1 Colobus angolensis palliatus
CGCCGCTGGTGCCGCCGCTGCCGCTCCACCAACTACATCCGGGCAACTCGGACGCTGCCGCCTTCGGGAAACCTCGGCAGTTTCCGCCGCGCCCCTCCTCTCCTACCCTCGGCCTTCCTCCCCGCCCCGCGCGGGTCCGGAACGCCGCCCTCTGCAAACCTCGGCTGGCTCCGGCCTCCGTCCTCCTCTGAGGCCTGGCTCTCCTCCTCGCGACCCGTCAGCGCTTTCCTTCTTTTCCTCACTCGCGAGTCCGGCCACCGCTGTTCCTCTTTAGGGATAGTCTCGCTCGGGCGCCTGCTCGAGGCTGATCCTAGGGGCTCCGGGCTGCGCGGAGAGGGA
>NW_012116188.1:1121086-1126096 GCF_000951035.1 Colobus angolensis palliatus
TTTTTTTGAGGCAGGCTCTTGCGCTGTAGTCCAGGCTGAGCGCAGTGACGCCATCACAGCACATTGCAGCCTGGACCTCTGGGGCTCAAGGGATCCTTCCACCTCAGCCTTCTGAGTAGCTGGGACCACGGGGATGCACCACCACGCCCAGCTAATTTTTTTAAAAAAGTGTTTCCGGAGATAGCGTCTCGCTGTGTTACCCAGGCTGGTCTCGAACCCCTGGCCTGAAGCGATCCTCACGCCTCGGCCTCCCAAAGTGCTGGGATTACAGGCGTGAGCCACAGCGCTCGGCTTTTTACCCCTTTCTAACGTTTTCCATGCCCATCGGTGCCCTGCCCACCCTCTCTTTATCTCTCCCTTTTCCCTCTGTTTTTTCCTCGCTGAAGTCCGTTGGCGAAAGAAAATTCATGTGCAAGTCTGGTTGTGAATAAAGTCCTGAGGTGTGTTAAGTGAAATTGCTACAAATTTGATTTTATGTACTGCTGCAGGCACATTGAGAGGAGAAACGTCAAGTATTCCAAACAACCTAGTTGAGAGTGGTGGTGTTCGGGTGATTGGTTGGCTTTTTTTTTTTTTTTTGCACTATACTCTTTGTAAGGCAACATTAGTTTAATGAAAAGAATTGTGATAAACATAAATATGTGATTAACACAGAAGAGGCAAATAGTAAACAAGTCAGAAGAAACAAGACCCTCTCCAAATAAACAGTAATAAAAAGTAACTGATTTATTTGGTATCCAAGAAGTTACAATACTGCTAGACCTAATAGAATGAAGAGATGGAATGATGTAGGGAGAAAGGCTCTGAAATCACAACTGGTTGGAAAAAAACTTTAATTGCATAATCTTATTTGTCACATCCACCTGCCAGATGTAAAGCTTATTGCTGTTTGTGGAGATGTGCAGACCAATAAAAAGCCTATTTAATGAAAGTATCAGTAACTAAAAAAAAAAATTGCCAGTGACTGAAATGATGAAAACAAAAAAATTCGGTAGCATCTTAACATGCAATTTCTGACACATTTGTAGTGAATCCATTGAAGACAAACATAAGGAGTACAACAAATATTACATAGAAACTTTTTGAAAACTGGTAGCAAAATTACTACTAATTTGTTTGATAACTAGATGTCTGGTGAAATCGGTATGAACCATTTGCTCAAAAGTAGCCACGGATGGTGATGCCTGCCTGTATTCCTGGCTACTCCAGAGGCTGAGGCTGAACAATCGCTTTAGTGCAGGAGTTCGAGACTGCAGTGAGTCATGATCACACCAGTGCACTCGGCCTGGACGACAGAGGGAGACCCTGTCTCAAAAAATAAATAGGCCGGATGTGGTGGCTCATGCCTGTAATCCCAGCACTTTGGGAGGCCGAGTTGGGTGGATCATTTTGAGGTCTGGAGTTTGAGACTACCCTGGCCAACAGTAAAACCCCATCTCTACTGAAAATATAAAAGTTAGCCATGTGTGGTGGTGTGCGCCTGTAATCCCAGTTATTCAGGAGGCTGAGGCAGGAGAATCGCTTGAGCCTAGGAGACGGAGGTTGTGGTGAACCAAGATCTTGCCACTGCACTCCAGTCTAGGTGACAGAGTAAGACTCTGTCTCTAAATAAAATCACATTACCAAAAGTCTGATCTGCTCTCCTTTACAGAAATACTTTTATCTTCACTTCTACTCTTGAACCCACAGACTTCATTCCCACACTCCTGAACCTGTTCATCTGTGGCGTCCATGTTTTCAAGCCTGATTTTTATTTCTCAGTCTTCATCTCACTTGTCAGCAGTATTTGACACAGCTGATAACTTTCTTCTCCTTAAAGTTCCTTATCTTGCCTACCAGGATTTCATTTTCTTTCTTGCTTCTCTTCCTTCCCAAATGGCTGTTCCTTAGACTTCTGACCAGTTTCTCCTTCTTTTCCAGCCTCTAAATGCTGGAGTGGCCCAAGATTCAAATGTCACAACCTGCACTCCTCTGTTCTCTCTCCCTAGGCAATCTCATTCACATCTCTGGCTGGATGAAACCCACATTTGAATCTCCAGTCCACACCTTTCCTCTGAACACAAGGCCAACAGTTAAGTGCCTACTGTATAGCACTGCTTGAGTTTCTAACAGGCATCACCAACTTAATGTATTCAAAACCAAACTCTTAATCTCCCCCACCCCAAACAAGTCCTGCTGAGATCTTCCCAATCTCTTGAAGTGACAGCTCCATTCTTTGGGTGAAGGGTAAAAACTTTGGAGTCATCTTTGTTTCTTTTATATCTCACATTGACTCTATCAACAAATTTTGCCAACATTATCTTCAAAATGTATCCACAATCTGATCTCTGTAACCCACCTCCACCACGTTCACTCTGGTCCAAGCCACCATCATTACACCTGGACCGTGGCAAAGACTTTCTAACCGATCTTCCCCTTCTCTGCCTGCTTCCACCTTGTTTGCTATCTCATACAGTGCAGTAATCCCTTAAAAAGTCAGATAGTATCATTCCAATCTTAAAGAATAAAAGCCAAAGTTCTAGCCATGATCCACTAGGCCATATGTAAACTGCCTGTTACCTCTGGCCTCTTATCCACTGACTACTTGCTCTTTTTTTTTTTTTTTTTTTTGAGACTGATCTCTGTTGCCAGGCTGGAGTGCAGTGACATGATCTTGGCTCACTGCAACCTCCGCCTCCCAGGTTCAAGCAATTATCCTGCCGCAGCCTCCTGAGTAGCTGGGACTACAGGCGCTGGCCACCACACCCAGCTAATTTTTGTAGAGACAGGGTTTCACCATGTTGGCCAGGATGGTCTCCGTCTCTTGAGCTCGTGATCCACCCACCTCAGCCTCCCAAAGTGCTGGGATTTACAGGCGTGAGCCAGCAAGCCCAGCCCTACTTTCTCCTTTTCCCACCATTCTACCCTCCCTCCCTGTTTCTCCAATATACCAAGCATGCCTCTGCCTCAGGACCTTTGCACTGCTGTCCCTTTGCCTGGAATCCTCTTCCCCCTTAGTACCTGCTTGGCTCACACCCTCACTTTTTCAGGTCTCCGCCTAAGTCTTGTCTTGTTTAATTGAGAACTCTACGTGATGGCACCTTACCACCATGTTGCTCCCTTAACCCTGATCTATTTTTCTTAAACCATTTGCAATATATTTTGTTTATTAGTTGATTCCCACTAGAATGAATGCTTCATGTGACATACCATACATATTTGTTGAATGAAAGGATATTTGCCTGCAGAAACATATACAACAAAGATAGCAAAATTGAATTCTCAAGAGGAAAAAGCATAGGTTCTATTTCTGTTTGCTTTGCAAAAGAATAAAAGAATTATAAATCCAGTCCTGTTCTCACAAATAAGATGGAGAATAAAGCTATATTATTCCTAATACAGGCAAAATATTGTAATAGATAATATTTTAAAATATACATGAATTTGCATGTATAGCAAATCTTAAACCAGATTATTTACACTGCTATCTAATGATAGCAATGAGTTTGCAAATGAAAGTTTGCAAATGAGTAAAAGACCCATATTTTAACTGTAGATTGAACATACACCAACCCATAGAGGGGAGAAACTATCAACTCATAGGTTATATGTAGGTTGAGCAAGATTTTAACGTGATTCTGTTGAAGGAAGAACTGAAGGAAGAACCGAAGAGTGAAATCCTCAAGCCTCTAGTTGTGAAAGGGACTTTTTTTTTTTTTGAGACAGAGTCTGACTGTGTCACCAGGCTGGAGTGCAGTGGCGCAATCTCAGCTCACTGTAACCTCCGCCTCCCAGGTTCAAGCGATTCTCCTGCCTCAGCCTCCTGGGTAGCTGGGACTACAGGCACATGCCACCACAGCCAGCTAATTTTTGTATTTTTAGTAGATGGGATTTCACCATGTTGGCCAGGATGGTCTCGATGTCCTGACCTCGTGATCCATCCACCTCAGCCTCCCAAAGTGCTGGGATTACAGGCATGAACCACCGCGCCCGGCCAAAAGGGACTTTTAAAAGCTTTGCTGCAATTTCTAAAACATCATAAAATAAGGATGTATTCCCTAAAATTTTCACGTACTTCATTTCTATCTCTTTTTTCTCTGTCCTTGCCTTCCTCACAAACTCAGCGTAGTGTAGTGATTAAAAGCATGGATTTTAGAATCAGTATGACATTACATAGAGCTCTGGCTACCTTATTGACCAGCAACGTCACCTTGGGCAAATTACTAGTCTTGAGGATTATCCTGCTTTGTCTCTAAACTTGGTTTAATAGGACGTAGTGCTGTTTGTGAAAAGTAATTCAAATTGTGTAAATAATTTAGCAGTACCTGGCACATACATGTTTTACTAATGGTGGTTATTCATTTTTTAAAAATAGTTGAAGTTCTGTGTGTCAAGTCTTAGGAACGTAGTGTTAAGCAAAGTCACTTGGATTTTTCTCTTATGGAGTTTATATTTTAATTAAGTATAATATATAACTAAAAGGAGATACTTTTGGGGTCTCAGATTTGTGATATGAAGCTTTCATTCAATTATGAGGAAAAATAAGAAACTGCAACAGAAATTACTGTATAGGAAAGGGGAGTAAAAACCTCCAGGACGTCACCATATCAACATATAGTGTATCCTTCTAGGCAGGGATGATGTAAATGATGCAGTCAACACATCTTGGGAGAATTACTTATTGACTCAAGATTGGCCATTTTTTAAAGTTCTGCCAGGTAATAGATACTAAATTTCAGCTAATATTGAGAAGCATACCCTAAAGCCTTTACCTGTGTCTGGCGAAACTTCAGCCTGAGTTAACCCAACCATTCATTTTCTGAGCACCACTGAGCAGTTGCACGCTGCAGGAGATTATAAAATAATAGAATATACTGATGCCACTTCAGCCTCATCATCACCAAAATCAAATGTCATAGTAATTTAGAAAGTAATAAGTGCTGCCGGGCGCGGTGGCTCAAGCCTGTAATCCCAGCACTTTGGGAGGCCGAGACGGGTGGATCACGAGGTCAGGAGATCGAGACCATCCTG
>NW_012116188.1:1126871-1133814 GCF_000951035.1 Colobus angolensis palliatus
ACTCCATCTCAAAAAAAAAAAAAAAAACAGTGTCTTCTCTGACTACAATGGAACTAAAAACTAAAAATAACATCCTTAAACAACCAATGGCTCAAATAAAGATTAAATAATAAGAGAAATTAGAAAATACTCGGAAATTAATAAAAACAAAAATGCAGCACCCTAAAACATATGGAATGCAGCAAAAGCAGTGCTCAAATTTTATAGCTGCACATGCCTACATTAAAAAATACCTAGAATTGGCCGGGCACTGTGGCTCACGCCTGTAATCCCAGCACTTTGGGAGGCCGAGGCAGGCAGATCATGAGATCAGGAGATTGAGACTATCCTGGCTAACACAGTGAAACTCCATCTCCACAAAAAATACAAAAACTTAGCTGAGTGTAGTGGCAGGTGCCTGTAGTCCCAGCTACTTGGGAGGCGGAGCTTGCAGTGAGCCCAGATCGCGCCACTGCGTTCCAGCCTGGGAAACAGAGCGAGACTCCGTCTCAAAAAAAAAAAAAAAAAAAAAAATACCTAGAATCAGCAACCTAGCCTTCCACCTTCAGGAACTAGATAGAAAAGAGGAAATCAAACCCAAAGCTAGCAGAAGGAAGGAAATAATAAAGACTGGAGCAGAGATAAATGAAATACGCAGTAGAAAATAGATTCCACAAGACCAAAAGTGGATTGTTTGAAACAATAACGTTCACAAACCCTTAAAAAGACTGAGCGAGACAAAAAGATTCAGATTACTAAAATGAGGAATAAAGTGGGGACATTACTGCCAATCTTACAGAAATAAAATGGATTGTAAGGAAATACTATTAATTATATGCTAACAAATTAGATAACCTAGATAAAATGGACAAATTCCTAGAAGCACACAAACTACCAAAACTGACTCAAGAAAAAACTAAACCTATAATCATACTAGTTAAAAAAAAAAGTAAACCAGAAAAAAAAAAAAAACCAACTTCCAAGAAAGGAAAGATCAGACCATGTGGCTTTACTGGTGACGTAAAATAAGAGTGCCAGTCCTTCTCAAACACTTGAAGTAGGGGAAGAGGGAATACTTCTTAACTCATCATATCATGCCAGCGTTACCCTAGTACCAAATCCAGACAAAGACATCACAAGAAAATAAAACTACAGTCTAATATTTCTAATGAATATAGATGGAAAGATCCTTAACAAAAGTGAATCCTGAATCACATTACAAGGATATCCACAAAAAAAAACTGTTAGAGCTAATACCTCAATGTCACACGATGCCCGGGATCAACATACAAAAAATAGTTATATTTCTGTATCCTTGCAATGAACATTTCAAAGTGAAATTTAGAAAACTCATTTACAATCGCATCAAAAAGAATAAAACACTAATAAACAAGATGTAAGACTTGTACACTGAAAACTACAAAACATAGTTGAAATAAATTTTAAAAGACCTAAATAAAGTAGGCATTTCATATTCATGTATTGGAAGACTTTGAAAATGGCAGTATTCCCCCAAACTGACCAACGGAATCAGTGAAATTCCTATCAAAATTCCAACTGCCATTAATGTAGAAATGGGCAGGTTGATCCTAAAATTCATAAGAAATTACAAAGCTGCCAAAATAGTCTTGGAAAAGAACAAAGTTAGAAGACCCACATTTTGTGATTTCAAAATTTATCACAAAGCTACAGTAATCAAAAGAGTGGTACTGACATAAGGATAGATATATAGGCCAATAAAATAGAATTGAGCACCCAGAAGTAAGCCTATACATCTGTGGTCAATTGATTTTTGACAAAGGTGTCAATATAGATCACTGGGGAATGGAATAGTATTTTTAACAAATGCTGAGGATACTGAGTATCCACATGTAATAGTATGGATTTGGACCCTTACCTTACACCACATGCAAACATTAAGTCAAAATAAATAAAATACCTAAATATAAGAATGAAACTATACAACTATTGGAAGAAAGTATTGGGGTAAGTCTACATGACCTGGGATTTGCCAGTGGATTCTTAGATATGATACCAAGAACTCAAGTAGCAACATGAAAAATAGATACAATTGGGCTTGATCAAAATTTCAATCCAAAACTTAAATTTACACATCAAATGACACTATCAAAAAAGAGAAAAGAGAACCCACTGAGTTAAGAGAAAATATTTGCAAGTCATATACCTGGTAAAGGTCAAATAACTCTTAGAAGTCATCAATTAAAAGACAACCCAAGTTAAACATGGGCAAAGGACTTGAATAGACATTTCTTGAAGGGAGATATTCTAATGGCCAAGTACATGAAAAGATGCTTTGCCTCATAACCTTCCACCTTAAGGGAAATGCAAATCAAAACCACCAGATACCACTTTCTATACTCACTAGGGCGCTGTATTAAAAGACAAGTGTTGGCAAGGATGTGGAGAAATTGGAAAGCTCATAAATTGCTGGCGGGAATATAAAATTGTGTGGTCACTGTAAAATAGTTTGACAGTTCATGAAAATTTTAAACAGAATTAACATATAACCCAGCAGTTCTCCTAAATACATACTCGAGGATAGAAAACAAATATTCAAACAAAAACTTCTACATGAATGTATACAGCAGCATTATAATAGCCAATAAGTAGAAACAACCCAAATGTTCATCAATAGATGAATGGACAAATTGTGGTATATTCATACAATGAAAAACTACTCAGCCATAAAAAGAAATTATGTACTAGTATATGTTGCAACATGGATCAACCTTGAAAACATGCTAACTGAAAGGAAAAGCCACATTTATATGATTCTATTTATGTGAAACATAAAAGAGGCACAACCATAGAGACAGAAAACATTGGTGGATGCTAGGGGTTAGGGAAATGTAGAAATGGGGAGTTGCTGCTTAATGGGTTTCTTTTTTGAGTGATGAAAATATTCAGATTTAGATAGTGATGATACTTGCAAACATTGTGAATGTATTGGAAGGCACTGAATTGTACAGTAAAATGGTTAAAATGGTGAGTTTTATGTCATGTGATTTTTACTTCAATAATTTTTAAAAAGTAGCCCCTCTCTTAGTCCATTTTGTGCTGCTCTAACAGAATACCCGAAACTTTATAAAGAACAAATGTTGGCTGGGAACGGTGGCTCACGCCTGTAATCCCAGCACTTTGGGAGGCCGAGGTGGGCAGATCACGAGGTCAGGAGTTCAAGACCAGCCTGACCACCATGGTGAAACCCCGTCTCTACTAAAAATAATAAAAACTAGCTCGGCGTGGTGGCATGTCCCTGTAATCTCAGCTACTTGGGAGGCTGAGGCAGGAGAATTGTTTAAACCCAGGAAGTTTTAAAAGTGGAAGTTGCAGTGCAGTGAGCTGGAATCAAGCCGTTGTCCTCTAGCCTGGGTGACAGTGAGAGACTCTTGTCTGAAAAGAAAAACAAAAAAAAGGAAATATATTGGCCCACAATTCTGGCAGATGAAGGGGCCACATCTAGTGAGGGCCTTCTGCATCATAACATGGTGGAAGGCATCACATCATGAGAGAGAGAGAGCAAGAAAAGGTGCTTTTGTTACAAGCCCATTCCATTATAATGAACCCACTCCCATGATAACTATTCATGAGGACAGAGCCATCAAGATCTATTAGGCCCTACCTCCCAACATTCTTGCATTGAAGATTAATTTTCCAACACAAGAACTTTGGGGGACACAATCCATAGCACTCTCTCTTCACTAATTTTTTTCCATGAATTCTTCCACTCCAGTGGCTTTTGTGTGTAGTTAGCATCTATACACAGATGCTTCACTAGAGGCAGTTTGTATCTCCAACCCACATCTTTTTCTGCATTCCAGATGTGAATATCCTACTGTTTACTTACCTACCACCTTCACACATATGTTTCAAATGCAACTTTGAAATGTAAAACTGAGTTCAGGCCGGGCGCGGTGGCTCAAGCCTGTAATCCCAGCACTTTGGGAGGCCGAGACGGGCGGATCACGAGGTCAGGAGATCGAGACCATCCTGGCTAACACGGTGAAACCCCGTCTCTACTACAAAATACAAAAAAACTAGCCGGGCGAGGTGGCGGGCGCCTGTAGTCCCAGCTGCTCGGGAGGCTGAGGCAGGAGAAAGGCGTAAACCCAGGAGGCGGAGCTTACAGTAAGCGGAGATCCGGCCACTGCACTCCAGCCTGGGCGACAGAGCCAGACTCCGTCTCAAAAAAAAAAAAAAACTTACTGAAATCATACACCTTTTAAGGAAAGGCTAGCCCTCAACAAAAGCAGCCTGACTTTTCAGAGCCTATGTTCTTAATGCCATTGCTACCATCCTCTACCTTTTTCTAGAAACCTAGAAGTCATCTTTGTCACTTCTTTACATGCTTTATACAGTTTATCATGAGGTCCTATTGATTTGACTTCCTAAATAACTCTCACTCCATCCAATTCATTTCATCTGCTACCACCAGCCTTATCCAAGCAACCATCTTTTGTCTATACAATGGCCTCTTAACTAAACTCCCATATTCACTGACAATACCTAATAAAAATATTTATAAATATAAATTTGTATCTTACAGGTAGGGAATTTATATTCTTCTCTTTTATGCCCAAGGAACATTTCCAAATATTAATCATAAGATTGACCACCTAGAAAACCTTAGTTTTGACCTTAGTGAATCTCGAAAAGTAGAAATCTTAAAAGCTACTTTTCAGGTAGTGCACTAAAACCTAAAGTCAACAAAGATTATTTTTGTTTGTTGATGATCTTAACTGCTGGTTTACTATCAGTCTCTCCAACGCTTCTGCCTTAATTCTAGGTGACTTTAATATGCACATCAATGATCTTTCTAATATCTTGAGCTCCAGGTTCTTGGACACCTCTTTCATTCTACTTAAGCCACTCCTTTGGTCATTCCCTAGTTAGATCTGCTTATTACCATTAACTGCAAACTCAATTATCTCAACTTCATGCATCCACCTTTCTGACTGCCACAAGCTGTCTTTCCAGCTTTCCCCTCTAAATCCCTAGCTCCTAATAACTATTGAACTTTGTTGGTAATTCTTTTTTTTTTTTTTTTTGTGACAGAATCTCACTCTGTCACCTAGGCTGGAGTGCGGTGGTGAGAACTCGGCTCACTGCAAGCTCCATCTCCCGGGTTCACGCCATTCTCCTGCCTCAGCCTCCCAAGTTGCTGGGACTATAGGCGCCCGCCACCACGCCTGGCTAATTTTTTTGAATTTTTAGTAGATACAGGGTTTCACCGTGTTAGCCAGGATGGTCTCGTGTTAGCCAGTATGGTCTCGATCTCCTGACCTGGTGATCCGCCCGCCTCAGCCTCCCAAAGTGCTGGGATTACAGGCGTGAGCCACTGCACCTGGCCCTTTGTTGCTAATTCTAATCTATTGATTCTATCCCTATTTCACTGCCCCTCACCGTTATTTTCCTCCTCCCTTGGCTTAAATTCCATAGCCAGTCATTGATTGGATATTCCTTTTACTCACTGGCAAAACCATAACCCCAATCATTGCTTATCTACTCCATTCTTGCTCCCATGTAGCTCAACATGACTGGAAGAAATTTGCAAGAGTTTCACTTTAAATTCTTGAAGACAAACCTCATGTGACCTCAAAATGCTGCCAGTCAATCAAATTATATTTTCTCCAAGTTTATACACTTGTAGTCAGCTTGGGCTGCTACAATAAAATATCATAAATTAGGTAGCTTATAAACAACAGACTTGTCTTCCTTATGGTTCTGGAGGCTGGGAAATTCATGATCAAGGCACTAGCAGATTTAGTGTCTGTTGAAGTCCAGCTTTCTGGTTCATGGATGGTGACTTCTCACTGTGAGAAGGTATGGTGGAAGGAAAGAGGGGTCCTTTCTTGAGCCTTTTTTATAGGACACTAATCTCAATGATGAGGACCACTGCCCATAACCTAAGCACCCTCCAAAGGTGATTAGGCCTTCCAATACCATCACCTTGTGGGTTAGCATTTCAACATACGAATTTTGAAGGGACACAAACATTCAGAGCTAACACTCCCTTTTCCTGAGATGATTTTATGTAATTCTCTCTTTTCAAATATCCAACACTCTATTCCCAGTCTTACCCTCAATGATAACTCTTGTTCCTATTTCCTGGAGTAAATTGGAGCAATCAGAAGAGATCCCCTGCCACTAAATCTATCTTTCTAGCAGCTTCTGAACTCATATAATGTTCTTTCCAGCCTGTTACTATACGTATAAGGATGATGTCCATGCTGTCATCTAAAATCAGCCTCTGCTTGTGTACTAGATCAGGGTTGACAAAATGCAGCCTGTGTCCCAAATCCTGCTTTGTTTTTGTACAGCCCATAAGCCAAGAATCTTTTTTGAGACACAGTCTCATTCTGTTACCCAGGCCAGAGTGCAATGGCACGATCTCGGCTCACTGCAACCTCCACCTCCCAGGTTCAAGTGATTCTTTTGCCTCAGCCTCCCAAGTAGCTGGGACTACAGGCGCCCACCAACACGCCCGGCTAATTTTTGTATTTTTTAGTAGAGATGGGGTTTCACTATGCTGGCCAGGCTAGTCTTGAACTCCCGACCTTGTGATCTGCCCGCCTCAGCCTCCCAAAAGTGCTGGGATTACAGGCGTGAGCCCCTACGCCCAGCTAGTTTTTACATTTTTAAGTGTTGAGGAGAAAAATGTATATACAGCAGAGACCATGTGTGATTCACAAAGCCTAAAATATTTACTGTTTGGCTCTTTCCAAAACTGAATCCTGTACTAGATCACATTCCCTCACACCTACTTGAGAGTAACAGCAATTCTTCCTTCTGTCTTCTACATTAACCAGTGTTTGCTCTCATTCAAGTTTATTTCCACTAGCATTCAAGCCTTCTGTTATTTCTCCCATCTTTAAACAAACCGAAAAAATCTCCATGCTACTTTTCTTGCCAGTTACTGTCCTGTTTCTTTGCTCCCCTTCAC
>NW_012116188.1:1139849-1156598 GCF_000951035.1 Colobus angolensis palliatus
ATATAAAATGGTGCAGCTCCTGGCCGGGTGCAGTGGCTCACGCCTGTAATCCCAGCACTTTGGGAGGCAGAGGCAGGCGGATCACGAGGTCAGGAGATCGAGACCATCCTGGCTAACACGGTGAAACCCTGTCTCTACTAAAAATACAAAAAAATTAACCAGGCATGGTGGTGGGCGCCTATAGTCCCGGCTACTCCAGAGGCTAAGGCAGGAGAATGGTGTGAGCCCCGGAAGGGGAGCTTGCAGTGAGCCAAGATCGCGCCACTGCACTCCAGCCTGGGCGACAGGGAAAGACTCCGTCTCAAAAATAAAATAAAATAAAAATAAAATAAAATAAAGGCTGGAGTGCAGCTTCTATGAAAAAGAGTTGGGCAGTTCCTCAAAAATTTAAAAATATATTTACCATATGATCTAGCATTTCCACTTCTGGGTATACACCCAAAAGAAAGCAGTAACCCTAACAGATGTTTGCAGACCAATGTTCATAGCAAAGTTTTTCACAAAAGCCAAAAGGTGGAAGCAACCCAAGTGTCTGTTGATGGGTAAATGGATAAACAAAATGTGGTGTATATATATACAGTGGAATATCATTCGGCCTTAAAAGAGAAGGAAATTTTGACACATGCTACAACATGGATGAAACCTGAAGTCATTATTCTAAGTGAAATAATGTCATCATGAAAGGACAAATATTGTATGATTCCACTTATGTGAGATGCCTAGAGTAGTCAAATTCATAGAGACAGAAAGTAGCATGGTAGTTGCCAGGGGTGCGGGGAGCGGGGAGCAGGAAGTTCTTAGGTAATGTGTACAGAGTTTCTGTCTGATATGATTTTGAAAGTTCTGGAGGTGGATGGTGGTGATGGTTGCACAACAATGTGGATGTACTTAATGCCACAGAACTATTCATTTAAAAAATGGTTTTACTGGTAAATTTTATGTTATATGTATTCAATCACAATTTTAAAAAAAACACTGTTAGGAACTATTATCCATATAACTTAAAATATGATCTGAATTATAATATGTCTCATGTGAAACAGATAATGAGACATACAGCACAGATGACCCCAAGGTACTAACCAATCCCTGCTCACAAACCACAATAGTTAATGTAATTTGCATGGCATGGTTATCCGTTGTTTTACTCACAGATTAAAAATTTAGACAGAACATTGCATTTAGGTCTCCATTTTAGGCTTTTCTTTTGCAACCCTGGTAATATTACAATACAGAAGGCTGGAGCCAAAAAGGAAGCAATGGGGCTCTGTTGTGCCAGAAAGTTACCCCAAAACAGAAGCACCTGTTATCCAACTAATGCATGGTGCAACCGTGCTTGGCCAGGGAGTTACAGTGCTACAACAACAGTTGTCCAGGGCCTACATATTCAGATCCTTGGTGTATCTAGATCATTTTGCTGTGCAGACTTTCTTTTTGCAAAACAGTACATGTACTGTACAAAACCTTGAGAATCATAAGCACTTTTTTAATAGGAAAGGTGATCCGTATTTCAAAACATTTTCATAGTTTTATCTATTTTTTACCAAGATACTATAGTCACGCTTTTCTTGTGAGTAAATGGTTGGTTGTTACTTATATATTTATTTTTACTTATTTATTTAATTTTTTTTGAGACAGAGTCTCACTCTGTTGCCCAGGCTGGAGTGCAGTGGCACGATCTTGGCTCACTTCAATCTCTACCCCCCGGGTTCAAGCCATTCTTCTGCCTCGGCCTCCAGAGTAGCTGGGATTAGAGGTGCATGCCACCACACCCGGCTAATTTTTGTATTTTTAGTAGAGATGGGGTTTCACTATGTTGGCCAGGCTGTGGTTGTTATTTAATATGTATATTAAGAACTGCATAAACTAGCAACATTTCTCCAAGAAAGAGATAGTTTAGAAATGGAAGCACAGCTGGGCGCGGTGGCTCACGCCTGTAATCCCAGCACTTTGGGAGGCCAAGGGGGGCGGATCATGAGGTCAGGAGATCGAGACCATCCTGGCTAACACAGTGAAACCCCGTCTCTACTAAAAAATACAAAACAAAAAAGCCGGGCGTGGTGGCGGGCACCTGTAGTCCCAGCTACTTGGGAGGCTGAGGCAGGAGAACAGCGTGAGCTTTCAGTGAGCCGAGTTCTCACCACTGCACTCCAGCCTGGGCTACAAAGCGAGACTTCATCTCAAAAAAAATAGAAAAAAAACTTTAGAGTTATCCTTGACTTTCCTGTGTAATACACACATTCATTGTATCAAGAAATCCTCCTGGCTGTAGCTTTGAAATGGAAACAGAGTCTGACCCCTTTTATCTCACCTGGGTTACTGCTCACTTGCCTCCTGCTTCTATCCTTGTTCCCTGTAATCTGTACTCAAATAGCAGCCAGTCATGCTTTTCAAATGTGAATTATTTTGTGTCACCCATCTGCTCAGGATTCTTCGGTGGCCCCCCATTTCACTCAGTGAAACCCGAAGTCATAACAATGGCCTAAAAGCCTGCATGAACTCATCCCTCTTGCCTCTTAGACCTCATCTCCAACTCTCCACTCATGCTATTCTGGGCACTTACTAATTTAGAGCTTTTGCACAAGCTATTTACTTTCTATTCTTCTGCTGTGCATTCACTTGGCCAACTCCCTCCCCTCCTTTAAGTCCTTCCTTAAATCCCACCTGCTCAGTGGGGCCTACCTTGATCACATTATTTTAAATTGCAGCCCCCCCATCTGCACATATGATTTTCCTTCCTCTTTTTTATTTTTGTGTTACATATAACACTTATCACCTTCTAGCATGCTGTATAATTTATGTATTATGTTTATTGTCTAGCTCCTGCCCCCAATGGGGGCTTCATAAGGATAAAAATCAGAATCTCTTTCGCTTTGTGATATATTCCAAGAACGTGGCTCATAGTTGATGCTTCATAAATATTTGTGGAATAAATAAAAATGAACTTAAAAACTTCCCAATTCTTTGAAAACACTACAAAATAATTACTGGAGTATAGCAGAAGTCAAATTTGAGATTACAAGTTGTATACAAATTGAAAAATTGGAACACTTCATATGAATATGTATGGGAAGTGAATCAAACCTAAGCCCAGAGAAGAATTCATAGCTTTAAAGGAATATAATGCCAAACAAAATAATTCTTACTGTGATCAGAGCTCTTACTAATAATGATCCATCATCACTTCCTGCATCAATCTCCTAGCAAAGCTACTAGGCTTTCTCTCCCAAAGTTACTACGTCAAAACAGTGGTTCTCAATATGTAGTTGCTGGACTAATAGCATCAGCTTCACCTGAGAACTTGTTAGAAATGCAAATTGCGTTTTAGTAAGTCCTCCAACTGATTTCTATACACGAGATTATTTGAGAATATTGCATTAGACTCAGGAAGATTATTTCTTACTGCCTTTTTCTTTCCTCACATAGAGGAATAGAGTCTGCTGTTGATTCAAATGCTGTCTTGCTTAGGGAGACAAATTTAACGAATCAGACAGGGTTAGTGTGATAGATAATCGTTTCTTCCATGTTAGCCAATATGAAATTATCTTTGGGGCAGGCGCGGTGGCTGGCTCACACCTGTAATCCCAGTACTTTGAGAGGCTGAGGCGGGCAGATCACGAGGTCAGGAGTTCAAGAACAGCCTGGCCAACACGGTGAAACCCCCGTCTCTACTAAAAATACAAAAATTAGCGAGGCGTGGTGGCGCGTGCCTGCAGTCCCACCTACCTGGGAGGCTGAGGCAGGAAAATCGCTTGAACCCAGGAGGTAGAGGTTGCAGTGAGCCGAGATTACACAACTGCACTCTAGCCTGGGCGTTAGAGTGAGACTACTTCTCAAAAAACAATATATATATACACACACACACACACACACACACACATCTTTCATTCTGGATGCATTTTGTTCACCATGTATGCCTTCAGTATCATTACCTTCACTTCTATTTTTAAGATGAACCAAAACAAAAATATTGTGTTGAAATAATAATCATAGGCTTGTATCAGCCTTAGTTTTTACCCTGAGGTTCATAATCACTAACAGATTTTTGTAAAATGTCCTGTTTAATATCCACGAATATGTTTTAAAAGAAATATCAAAACTTATATTGAGAACATCTTAAGAATTTACAGAAGGACATAAAATAATTTGACTAAGTAGGCCGGGCGTGGTGGCTCAAGCCTGTAATCCCAGCACTTTGGGAGGCCAAGACGGGTGGATCACGAGGTCAGGAGATCGAGACCATCCTGGCTAACACAGTGAAACCCCGTCTTTACTAAAAAAATACAAAAAACTAGCCGGGCGTGGTGGCTGGCGCCTGTAGTCCCAGCTACTCGGGAGGCTGAGGCAGGAGAATGGCGTAAACCCGGGAGGCAGAGCTTGCAGTGAGCTGAGATCTGGCCACTGCACTCCGTCTAAAAAAAAAATAAAAATAATTTGACTAAGTAAAAAAAAACATTTAATTTCCTGGTTAGAGTAACTTAATAGTGTAAAGGTATACATGTAATGCAACAATTTCAATCATAATCATAACTTTGGGGAAATGAGGGTAGTGTTTAATAAGTTTATTCTAAAATTTATCCTGAGAAATTCATGAAAAATTTAAAATCATGAGGAAGAAGAATGAGGGAATACCATACATTAAAATGTACTGTAAGTCTAAAGTCATTATAAATGTATGTAGCTACTGGAAGCGACAAATACTACATGAACCAAAATACTTCAAAAATACCTCCATATGGCTATGAGAATTCAGTGAATTTTAAAGGAGGCATTTTAAATCAGTAGCAAATTGACAAAATATTTAAGAAATGATGTTGAAACATGTGTCTACTCATTCTGAAGAAAAAGTTAAATCTCTCCTTTACATTGTACTCCCAAATAAGTTCTTAATGTATTAAATACCTAAATATTAATAAAAAGTATGAAAGCACTAAAATAATATATAGAATTGTTTTAATCCAGGTATAAACAGAACATGAAACCCAGAAGCCACAGAGAAAAACACTGAGATTTGACACATACAAATTTATAACTTCTTTATGATGAAAAAATATAAATAAAGTTAAAAGATAAGTTATGGATTTGAAGAAAATAATTACAATACATAAAAGAATCAAGAAGTTAATACGTATACTAGACAAAGAACTCCCAAAATTAGTAAAAATACCAACTCAACAAAAAGTAGATAGAATATATTACCATATAGATGAGTCGGAAAAGGAAATGCAGATGGCCAGTAATAAATGTTTAATCTCATATATAAAATATGAAATACAAATAACATTGAACTTTCAGTGTAAGGCTAGACTGAGCACCCATAGGTACCTCTCTTTCAAGGTCTTTATTTTTCTGATTTCACCATTACATACCCTTAAGTGCATCACCTCATTATTACCGTCACTCTACAAATAAGAAAACTAGGACATAAAGTAGTTAAATCATTTGGCAAAAGTCAAACAGATAATAAAAGCAGCAGAGCTGGGGTGTGCACTCAGCATATGGACTCTAGGATCTACCCTCTAACCCACCACACTATGCTACCTCTAAATGAATTAAAGCAGGTCTGGGAGTGGCCAAGACACTTTCGGAAGATCTATGAAGTTAAAACTTTTCATAAAAATAGCAAAACATAATTTGGCTTTTCCACTCTTTCATGAGTGTGGCAG
This sequence comes from Colobus angolensis palliatus, assembly GCF_000951035.1. NCBI lineage: Eukaryota > Metazoa > Chordata > Mammalia > Primates > Cercopithecidae > Colobus > Colobus angolensis. The sequence continues at coordinate 1,145,516 of NW_012116188.1, forward strand.
TATCATTTTCCAGAGGCTTCATGACATGTAATGTTGCAAAAGATTAAATGCAGAAGCAGATACGAGAATTCAGCTGATTTCCATTAAGTCTCATATTAAAGAGATTTACGAAAAAGTAAACAAAGCCATTCTTGTTTGGAAATATGTAACTTTTTCTTGAAAATATTTATAACATAATTAGTTTATTTTAAATGAATTTATAAATAGTTTTATATTTCTCACTTTTAATTTCTGATTGGTAAATATAAATAGATAAAATCCACATAAACAAAAGCTCTTTGTATTCCTCAATAATTTTTAAGGATGTAAAGGGATCTTGAGGCCACAAAGTTTGAGAACTACTGAATTAAAGAATTACCTCCAGTCAACTGACAGCTGAGTCAGTTAGGCCTCTATCACCCTTCACTCACATATACGGAGGGAACCCTCTGGGAATCTGTGGCTTTTCCCCCAGGAATAAAATCTCAAGAGGTCTTCTGTAGGCTAGAGCAAAGTATGGTCAGGATAAACATTTGAGATGGTACCATGTCACTATCAGCCGTTCTGTACTTCCTGGACACAAACTTTTGCACAAGTGCAAACTGTCTATTGAGTAGCACCTGTGTTCACTAAATGGCCCCCACCATGGCATGCTAGCAGATGCTCTCTGTTAGGGAAAGGACGTGCTTATCTAGTACCAACAGTAAGAAATGTCCTGGATGACAAAGGAGTGACTGATGCTTATCTGTTGTGCCTGAAGACACCTGATTCTGGTTTTCCATTTATAATACTGCAGTGGCTCATACCTGTAATCCCAGCACTTTGGGAGGAGGAGGCAGGCAGATCCCCTGAGGTCAGGAGTTCAAGATCAGTCTGGCCAAGATGGTGAAACCCCATCTCTACTAAAAATACTGTAATCCCAATTACTCGGGAGGCTGAGGCAGGAGAATCGCTTGAACTTGGGGGGGCTGAGGTTGCAGTAAGCTGAGATCGTGCCACTGCACTCCAGCCTGAGTGACAGAGTGAGACTCCATCTCAAAAAAAAAAAAATTAGCCGGGCATGGTGGCAGGCACCTGTAATCCCAGCTACTCATAAGAGGCTGAGGCATGATAATCACTTGAACCCAGGAGGCGTAGGTTGCAGTGAGCTGAGATTGCGCCACTGCACTCCAGCCTAGGTGACAGACTGAGCCTCCATCTCAAAAATAAAATAATAAAATAAATTTAATTTTCAAAATTGAGTTGATTTAAAGAAAAGTGTTAGGAAAATGTTACATACGTAAAGATGACAAAAATTGTTAAAGAAGTTTAAGAAACATTGCTAGAAAGCACATCATTAGTCTGTCTGGGGTGGGTCTTTGCTGTAGTAGTTAGAGGTCTGAGAAAAATGAGGCAGACATGAAATAACTCCAGACCCTCACGCTAAGGGAGATAAGAAGTGAAGTGGAAAGGCAACTCTGCCTGAGAGTGAAAGGTTGAAACTCTGCACCCTGGCATTCGTGAGAGGATCTCTGGTCTCTACTTGTTCCTTCCCCAGTAAATCTGCTTACTGGTGTGTTTCACTCACACAAAGCTTGTGTTCATACCTATGTGTCTTCTACTGCTACTCAGTCTTCACTAGAGACCTAATTTTCCCTTAAAACACTTTATGATCATCTATCTGATAAGGAGTTGCTACCCAGAATATATAAAGAACTCTCTACAACTCAACCACACACACACACACACACAAAAAAAAAAAAAAAAAAATGAGCAAAGGACTTGAATAGACATTTTTCCAAAGACATACAAATGGCCAATAAGCTCATAAAAAGATGCTCAGTGTCACAAGTGAAATGCAAGTCAAAACCGCAGTGAGATACCACCTCACACTCATTAGGACGGCTATTACAAAAGAAAAACAAAGCAGAAAATAACAAGTGTTGGTGAGGATATGGAGAAACTGGAAACACTTGTGCGCTGCTGGTTGGAATATAAAATGGTGCAGCTCCTGGCCGGGTGCAGTGGCTCACGCCTGTAATCCCAGCACTTTGGGAGGCCGAGGCAGGCGGATCACGAGGTCAGGAGATCGAGACCATCCTGGCTAACACGGTGAAACCCTGTCTCTACTAAAAATACAAAAAAATTAACCAGGCATGGTGGTGGGCGCCTATAGTCCCGGCTACTCCAGAGGCTAAGGCAGGAGAATGGTGTGAGCCCCGGAAGGGGAGCTTGCAGTGAGCCAAGATCGCGCCACTGCACTCCAGCCTGGGCGACAGGGAAAGACTCCGTCTCAAAAATAAAATAAAATAAAAATAAAATAAAATAAAGGCTGGAGTGCAGCTTCTATGAAAAAGAGTTGGGCAGTTCCTCAAAAATTTAAAAATATATTTACCATATGATCTAGCATTTCCACTTCTGGGTATACACCCAAAAGAAAGCAGTAACCCTAACAGATGTTTGCAGACCAATGTTCATAGCAAAGTTTTTCACAAAAGCCAAAAGGTGGAAGCAACCCAAGTGTCTGTTGATGGGTAAATGGATAAACAAAATGTGGTGTATATATATACAGTGGAATATCATTCGGCCTTAAAAGAGAAGGAAATTTTGACACATGCTACAACATGGATGAAACCTGAAGTCATTATTCTAAGTGAAATAATGTCATCATGAAAGGACAAATATTGTATGATTCCACTTATGTGAGATGCCTAGAGTAGTCAAATTCATAGAGACAGAAAGTAGCATGGTAGTTGCCAGGGGTGCGGGGAGCGGGGAGCAGGAAGTTCTTAGGTAATGTGTACAGAGTTTCTGTCTGATATGATTTTGAAAGTTCTGGAGGTGGATGGTGGTGATGGTTGCACAACAATGTGGATGTACTTAATGCCACAGAACTATTCATTTAAAAAATGGTTTTACTGGTAAATTTTATGTTATATGTATTCAATCACAATTTTAAAAAAAACACTGTTAGGAACTATTATCCATATAACTTAAAATATGATCTGAATTATAATATGTCTCATGTGAAACAGATAATGAGACATACAGCACAGATGACCCCAAGGTACTAACCAATCCCTGCTCACAAACCACAATAGTTAATGTAATTTGCATGGCATGGTTATCCGTTGTTTTACTCACAGATTAAAAATTTAGACAGAACATTGCATTTAGGTCTCCATTTTAGGCTTTTCTTTTGCAACCCTGGTAATATTACAATACAGAAGGCTGGAGCCAAAAAGGAAGCAATGGGGCTCTGTTGTGCCAGAAAGTTACCCCAAAACAGAAGCACCTGTTATCCAACTAATGCATGGTGCAACCGTGCTTGGCCAGGGAGTTACAGTGCTACAACAACAGTTGTCCAGGGCCTACATATTCAGATCCTTGGTGTATCTAGATCATTTTGCTGTGCAGACTTTCTTTTTGCAAAACAGTACATGTACTGTACAAAACCTTGAGAATCATAAGCACTTTTTTAATAGGAAAGGTGATCCGTATTTCAAAACATTTTCATAGTTTTATCTATTTTTTACCAAGATACTATAGTCACGCTTTTCTTGTGAGTAAATGGTTGGTTGTTACTTATATATTTATTTTTACTTATTTATTTAATTTTTTTTGAGACAGAGTCTCACTCTGTTGCCCAGGCTGGAGTGCAGTGGCACGATCTTGGCTCACTTCAATCTCTACCCCCCGGGTTCAAGCCATTCTTCTGCCTCGGCCTCCAGAGTAGCTGGGATTAGAGGTGCATGCCACCACACCCGGCTAATTTTTGTATTTTTAGTAGAGATGGGGTTTCACTATGTTGGCCAGGCTGTGGTTGTTATTTAATATGTATATTAAGAACTGCATAAACTAGCAACATTTCTCCAAGAAAGAGATAGTTTAGAAATGGAAGCACAGCTGGGCGCGGTGGCTCACGCCTGTAATCCTAACACTTTGGGAGGCCGAGGTGGGCGTATCACCTGAGGTCAGGAGTTCAAGACCAGTCTGCCCAAAATGGCGAAACCCCGTCTCTACTAAAAGTACAAAAGTTAGCCAAGTATGGTGCACTCCTGTAATCCCAGCTACTTGGGAGGCTGAGGCAGGAGAATCGCTTAAACCTGGGAAGCAGAGGTTGCAGTGAGCTGAGATTGTGCCACTGCACTCCAACCTGGGCAACACAGTGAGACTCAAAAAAAAAAAAAAAAAGGAAAGAAAGAAAAAGAAATGGGAGCAGCTCTTTAGTCTTTTTCTTCTGTGTGTGGGTTCTCTTGCTGCTTACTCATTGCTGTCCTGTATGCTGTTTTTCCAGTCCCAAATGCCACCTGTATCTAGGAAGCTTTCCACGTTGACCAAATGCTGGAGCACTATGCAACTTTCCCAGCCCCAGTATAGAAGCAGGAGTATTAATTCGCAGGGTGAATACAAATGAATCAGTGAATACAATGATCTTCTACTTCGGTTTCTTATTCTTGCAATTGTTTTGCCAGGATAATAGTGTCACTAGGTAAGTTACATGTAGTTCTTCGGCTTTCAATGGCTTATCATTGCCTCAGAGGCTTATTTATTATCCTTCAGCTATTTGTCTTTGAAATGAAGCAGAAGGAAAGCCTGCCAGTGGTTTCTTGGGTCCCCTTTATTCTCCCAAATTTTAGAGAAATGGTACCTATCTAGAGGTCTTTGGTAAAGCAAAATTTGCTTAATAATAGAGTGTGTTGTCGAATCCCAGAGGTTTCTAATATTTTCTGCAATTGTCTCTTGTTAACGTAGGATTTCTCTGGACCCTGTAGCTGGCGATCATTACCCCTGTCAGCACTCTCTCTTTACAGACTCTAATGCTGCCTCCTCAGCTCAACATGGCATCCACCTCCTCAAAACCTTCCATCATAGTAAACATAAGACTCGGTAAACACAAACAAACAAACATCTTTCAAACATGCATATTCAGGTACTATCTTCATAGTTCGAATTCCTGCAAGATAGATCAAAGGAGTCATGCGGGCTACAGTTTAATCCAAGGTAGCATGGAATTACTAGGCATCCAGTTTTCATGCAGTGTTTGAGGCTTGAAAGAATACTCTCACAGAAGTTACATCATCCCAAAGTGGTAACAAGATTTGATTAATTAGGAAATATTGGACATTTATATGAGTGGAATTATCATATTTCCTCAAATATGTTTGTGTTTACCGAGCCTTATGTTTACTCTGATGGAGGGTTTTGAGGACGTGGATGCTATGTTGAGCTGATGGAGCATTAGAGTCTGTAAAGAGAGAGTGTTGAGGAAATACGATAATTCCACTCATATCAATGTCCAATATTTCCTAATTAATCAAATCTTGTTATCACTTTGGGATAATGTGACTTCTATGAGAGTATTCTTTCAAGCCCACCTTTGGCCTGCATTATGTGCCTTTAGGCCACTGCTTTAAAAGCATGTAGTAGGGAGCACGCTTGGCACATATAGGCAGGTGCATATCCTAGCAGCCCAGTCCAGCACGGGCATATGACTCCATCGGCGGGGTTCCAAATTCATATTAGTGTTGTCTGCTTGCCAGGTGGTATACAACTGTGGGGTAGTACTGAATTCTTTCCTTTTACAATGCTGTTTTCCATCTGGCTTTGATTCTTTTTTTCATCACAAAGTATACTTCCAAAAAAAGGAATATTACTTTATCAACAAAGACAGGGCATCTTAAATCAACATTTAAAAAACTAGATTTCATTTGCAAAATTCTAAAATAAATTTTGGATGTTTTTCTATATGCAAGTTACTTTCACATTTGAAAGAAGATTGACCTGTTTATATAGTGAATACATTTACCTGTGGAACACTACAAATATAAAAGCTCTGTCAAAAGGAGGCTTTCTCCCAATATTTTTTCTCCATTCTTTCTTTGTAGAATCCCTAGGTTTTAGTGGGCCTCTCTCTGTCCAGAAACAGACTATTTCTCCCCTTCCCTTGTAGCTTGACGTAGCCATGTCTGTCCAACAGGACATAAGCAGGAGTAGTGCATGGAATTTTTGGGAAATGTCCTTAAAGGGAAAAGGCTCTTCTACTTTTCTCCTTCTTTCTGGCTACAATGTGAATGTGAGAGCTGGAGCGTAAATATGCACCTTGGACTCTGAAGTGGAAACCATGTGCTAAGCATGATAGAGCCAAAGATAAGAGCCCAGTTTCCTAGCATCATGGGATGGCATGTCACCTCTAGAGAGACTACTACCTCTCTAGAGAGATTTTTAATGTGAGTGAGAAAATAATCTGCTTTTTTGATAAACCACTGTAATTTTTCATTTACTGTTACTCCTAGCTAAACTAATTTAAATGGGTAAACTCTCAAATATGGGAAGAAATGATCTCCTTTTGAAAATACACCATACTGGCTGGGCGTGGTGGCTCACGCCTGTAATCTCAGCACTTTGGGAGGCCAATATGGGTAGATCACCTGAGGTCAGGAGTTTGAGACCAGCCTGGCAACATGGTGAAACACCGTCTGCACTAAAAATACAAAAAGTTAGCTGGGCGTGGTGGCAGGCGCCTGCAATTCCAGCTATCGGGAGGCTGAGACAGGAGAATCTCTTGAACCTGGGAGGCAGAGGTTGCAGTGTGCTGAGACGGTGCCACTGCATTCCAGCCTGGGCAACAAGAGTAAAACTCCGTCTCAAAAAAAAGGAAGGGAGGGAGGGAGGGAGGGCGGGAGGGAAGGAAGGAAGGAAATAGACCATACTGTACTCCAAGTTACTTAGTTTGGCCTAATGGTGGCGTCTCCATGAAGTAATTCAAATCTGAATGATGTTTCTATAATAAAAAATAATAATAGCAACAATACAGCTCACTCCAATTTCTCTTTCTGAGGGCGTCAGTACCTTGAATATGATGTTCACTTCCTTTGAATAAATAGCATCTTGAAAAGTGGAAATAGAGTATCTAAAGCAAACTCAAACCTGCTTTAAAAAAAAAAGGCAAATTCAGTAACATTTTCAATGCTTGTGTCTAATGCGATTGTGAAAACAAAAATTAGTGTTATGGGTAATTTATGTCCTGATGAATTCAAAAGATTGGGTGTTGAATTAATAGTGAGTTTTGTACTGAAAAGGATTGCTGCTGAAGTGCTGGCTGTTTTCTTTCTTGACCTATATGGTAATTGCATATATTTGCTTTTAATTATCAATTAAATTGTATGTTTATGTTCTTTTCTGCATTGTATCTCATAAAGGATTAAAGTAGTGAATTTTGTGGTTTCTTTTAAAAATATACTTTTACTTTTAAAAGCCGATATTTTCTTTTTGACAAGAATAAAGGTAAATTACAAATTCATATTATTGTGAGTTTCTCAACCAAAAATGTATTGCTTTGCTTAACAAATTGTTTAATCAAATATATGTGATATTTTAGTGGAAGTCATCCAGTAGTTTTAACTAAGGATAATCTCAGAAAGTTATCAGGCTTTCTATGTATAGAATCTCCTTAGCTAAACCCATTAATATATTGGATCTAGTTGAAGTACAACCACCTCAAATCTTTTATAGAACAAGGTTAGAAATAAATGGATGAGTAAAAATAAACCAAATTGTAGAAGTTGCAGGCTGGGCGCGTGGCTCACACCTGTAATCCTGTAGCAGGACAAGCAGCAGACAAAACTCCTCAGACACCGGGTTACAGAAGGAAGGGGTTTATTGGCCGGGGGCATTGGCAAGACTTCAGTCTCAAGAGCTGAGCTCCCGGAGTAACCAATTCCTGTCCCTTTTAAGGGCTCACAACTCTAAGGAGGTGCATGTGAGAGGGTCGTGATTGAGCAAGCAGGGGGGAAGGGACTGGGGGCTATTTGCACCGGTAATTAGATGGGAACAAAACAAGATAGGGATTTTCACAGTGCATTTCGATACAATGTCTGTAATCTATAGATAACGGAACCAATTAGGTCAGGGGTCGATCTTCAACTACCAGGCCCAGGGTGTGGTACCGGGCTGTCTGCCTCTGGATTCCATTTCTGCCTTTTAGTTTGTACTTCTTCTTTCTTTGGAGGCAGCAATTGGGCATAAGACAATATGAGGGGTGGTCTCCTCCCTTATTCTTCCCTTTTGAGACTCTCACTCATTTTATTAATGGGAGTTCTCACTTTCATTTTCACTACCCATGTCTTCTTGCAAGACAGATCAATAGGGGTTTATATAGTACATTTGTGCTGAGGCATTTTGGTGAACTAAGGTAGCAATGAAGCTTTTTATCATTCGAAGAAGTACAGGTATCAAACAAGGGAGCAGTAGGCAGGTTCCTATTATTATTGTAACTCTTACTATAAGAGTTTTAAATCCTCCTAGCGCTGAGAACCATTTTCCAAACATGGCCCCAGGGTCAAATCCATGCCACACTTGCACGGGCACATGTGCCAGTTTTGTCATATCTCTAACTATGTCTTCAACTACTTGCCCTTGATTATCTATGTGTAGGCAGCAATTAGTAAGGTTAGATTTCCTGGAGATCTCTCCTTCAGCTGCTAGCAAGTAGTCGACAGCTAATCTATTTTGATAGATAGCATTTCTCATCAGAGTTTCTTGCCGGGCCAGAATAGTCAAGGCTCTGCCGGTTTTATTAGTGATTATTTCTTTTTTTTTTTTTTTTGAGACAGAGTCTCACTCTGTCACCCAGGCTGGAGTGCAGTGGCCGGATCTCAGCTCACTGCAAGCTCTGCCTCCCAGGTTTATGCCATTCTCCTGCCTCAGCCTCCCAAGTAGCTGGGACTACAGGTGCCCGCCACCTTGCCCGGCTAGTTTTTTTGTATTTTTTAGTAGAGACGGGGTTTCACTGTTAGCCAGGATGGTCTCGATCTCCTGACCTCATGATCCGCCCACCTGGGCCTCCCAAAGTGCTAGGATTACAGGCTTGAGCCACTGCGTCCGGCCATTAGTGATTATTTCTAAGACAGCTTGTAACCATATGATTTGGTTGATCATGTAAATGGGGGTCTGGTATCCCCATGAGCCGTCTTGTGCCCAAGTAGCAGGCCCATAATATTGTATGATTCTCTCAGGCGGCCATTCATCATCTTTCCAATTTCCTTATTCCTAACTTATTATATTAATGATAGCACAGGTATCAAATTTTAAGGTGACTTGTTTGGGCACCCTCTTTTTTCTTCTGTTTTGGCTAACACTTTACTCATATTGTTTATGAGCCCCCACCAGTCCTCAGTCCTTAATCTTATTTTTAAAACTGTGGTCATGGGAGGCTCAGATGGGTCATAACACACATGAGGTTGGTTATTTCCTGGGCTACGTACCTTGTATAGAATAACATTATACAAACAAGTTCTTTTTAGAGTTCCAGTACAGTTATAATAACTGTAAAATAATAGGACCTTAGCAACCTTTGTCCTACCTCAGTGACCTGATGTATACACCAGGAACAGCCCTCAGTCTGAGGAAGGTCAGTTGAAGTCCTTACTGTACAAATCCAAATTTTAAGGAAAATGAGTCCCACGATGAGTTTCTTCATGCTTCGGCCGTGCGTGGACCAGTCCGCTTCCGGGTGTGACTGGAGCAGGGTTTGTCGTCTTCTTCAGAGTCACTTTGCAGGGGCTGGTGAAGCTGCTCCCATCCACGTACCGCTCACAGTCTACTGATGTTTGAGGATGGTCTCGGAGGTTGGGCCTGCTAGAATAAACTGAGTCCAACACCTCTACACAGTTATGTTCAACTGGGCTCTCTGATACCGGGAACAAGGTGGTGGGGTTTAGGGTGTTGCAAACTTCAACAATTATGTGGGGATTTTCACACAGCAAGCTTTGGCACTTGGTTAATCTAGCAGTTGTTAACCAATGATGTCCTTTGGTAGTCATTAAAGTTATCACAGCATGGTGGGGCTTTATATTCAGGTTTTGCCTAAGGGTTAGTTTATCTGCTTCTTGTGCTAACAGGGCCCTTACACCTGGGGCCAGCCTTTGGAAACCCTGTCTAGTTGTTTTGAGAGATAGGCCACTGGCCTTGGCCAGGCCCCACAGTCTGGGTTAAAACTCCAACTGCCATTTTTTCTCTTTCTGACACATAGAGTGTAAAGAGTTTTGTCAGGTCAGGTAGCCTCAGGGCTGGGGCCGACATGAGTTTTTCTTTTAACTCATGAAAAGCTCGTTGCTGTTGGTTGTAATAGATGTAGTTTATCTAATCTACATTTTTATTAACTGTCACCTACTAAAATATTGACTCAAATCCTGCAGCTATTTGATTTCAAGCTTTAAATTGATCTAGTATACCTCGTGGGACTCCAATTGTGTCTAAATAGACATGAGAGTTGAAAGACCCATAAGGGTCTTCTCTCACTTTATGATGTCTTATTATCATTATTTTTCCTTCTGGTTGATGAAATGCCAGGGTGAAAGGGATAGCCAATTGGACTAAAGTACAAGTGCCATTCCAGTTATTCAGCAGAGTGCCCAGTAAAGGTCCACCACAATACCACCACACTCCGCTCAGGCATGAACAAGGGCTGACTGATTGATAAGCTCTTGAAAATTCTTAAGCTCACTGCATCCTTTCAAGTCCCCAAGGAATGCTAAGTTTCCTCCCTGTCATGAGAGACACGAAGTGAAAGTAGTGTTGGGAGACAGAAGCTGGATGGCCCTCGGGCGCTGGCCCGTAGGGACTTTGGGATATAGCAGAGAGAGCCTGGCATGACTTATTACTCCAGGCTGTAGAATCGTGGAAAAGAGCTATCATGCAGCCTACGCCTGGTCGACTGGAGGACCACCTTAGTGGAAGGGGGACAATCTGGGCCTCTGGCCTGCCATGTGCAGAAGCATAACAATTGCTTTTGTTTCATGTGCAGATGGAATATTTGATCCATTTTAACCAGGCATTTGCATCTTGGTATCCTGTCTTAATTGCTAAAGTTTTTTTTAAGTCTTTAACTTCTGTGATCCTCTAGTAAAATGAATGTATGGTTTTAGGGAAATTACAAAAACCAGTTGGGGCAGTCCATCCTTGCTCTTTAGTGGTCCGCAGAACGTTGGACCAACTATGGCATGAAAGCTGTACATAGGGGAGCAACACTCCTGGTTGGCACTGGGGTCTTTATCGAAATCTCCCCGGATTAAATGGTCCTAGTTTACTAATGTCTAGTCTGAGGAGAGTCAGGAGGGACAGA
>NW_012116188.1:1156713-1158322 GCF_000951035.1 Colobus angolensis palliatus
TCTAGTCTGAGGAGAGTCAGGAGGGACAGAAGTACTTTTCTGAAGTAGAAAGCTGTCTTTGACTTGGCAAGTCCTCACAGGGTGTAACAAAGCAAGCATTAAATGCAATAGTTTGAGGCGAAATTGACTTGGTTATATTAATAACTAGATGGTCAGCAATAGAACGAGGAAAGAAGAAAGAATAATAGAATAGATTAAAAGAGTTAAATTTTTCTTAGCTTTAGTTTGGTAGGGTTTTTATCAGGCCTCTGAGCCCAAGCCAAGCCATCGCATCCCCTGTGACTTGCACGTATATGCCCAGATGGCCTGAAGTAACTGAAGAATCACAAAAGAAGTGAAAATGCCCTGCCTCGCCTTAACTGATGACATTCCACCACAAAACAAGTGAAAATGGCCGGTACTTGTCTTAAATGATAACATTATCTTGTGAAATTCCTTTTCCTGGCTCATGCTGGCTCAAAAAGCTCCCCCACTGAGCACCTTGTGACCCCCACTCCTGCCCGCCAGAGAACAACCCCCCTTTGACTGTAATTTTTCTTTACCTACCCAAATCCTATAAAACGGCCCGACACTTATCTCCCTTTGCTGACTCTCTTTTCAGACTCAGCCCACCTGCACCCAGGTAAAATAAACACCTTTATTGCTCACACAAAGCCTGTTTGGTGGTCTCTTCACACGGACGCACATGACAGTTTTCCCCTGGGACTATGGCCCACGACTCTGGAAGGGTTGGCGCTTTCTTGACTCGGGTGTGATGAGTCCATCGTTTTTTTTTTTGTTTGTTTGTTTTTGTTTTCCCTTGCTATACGAACAGCAGTCTTGGTGGTTAGCAGCACAAGGTAGGGTCCTTCCCAGGCTGGCTCAAGTTTTTCTTCTTTCCACCTTTCGATGAGAATGTGATCTTCAGGCTGGTGTTGGTTTACTGGAAATTCTAGGGGTGGCACATGTGCTAAAAGACTTTTAGTTTTGTTTGTTTGTTTGTTTTTTGTGAGAAAGGAAAGTAGAAGATAAACCAAGTATATAATTTTTAAGAAATTGACCTTTTGTTTTAAATGTGGGGACCTTGGCAGTGGACTTGATAGTCCTTAGTGCCTTTTAACTGAGAAATTTCCTTTAACACCTATTTTTTTTAGTTTTTAAACCAAAGCCAAATACCATTTTACATTTAACAATGCTTCTTGTATGATTTTTATACCAGATAAGATGAATTTTATCTTTATACTAGTGTGTTATTAATGTTAAACCTAATTTTAATAAAACCTTGTAAACATATTTATTTAATTTTTAATGTTTGACCATAAGGTAAGATTTTATAGACTCTTTTTAATCTTTTATAATTTTTGCTAAAGAGCAGGCTGGTGCTTTAAAAAAAACCCGTTATGCTTTTACTTTAATGTCCAGTTCACAGAAAAACTGGATGATACTTCCTTAACTTTAGCTAATAAGTTTACACAATGTTCTTTACAATTAACGTTTTAAAACTTGCTTAAACCTTCAAAACAGTAATTTTTAACTTTTTAATGTAGGTAAAAATGTACATTCTTATGCCTCCTTATAATCCTTTTACCAAAGGTATATTTTGCTTTTCTTATACACCTTGCACATAAAC
>NW_012116188.1:1158762-1160701 GCF_000951035.1 Colobus angolensis palliatus
GCCCGTCTCGGCCTCCCAAAGTGCTGGGATTACAGGCTTGAGCCACCGCGCCCGGCCCAATTTTTTTTTTATATGCCTTAACTTTCTGACTTATTACAAACATTTCTTTCTTTAAACAACCACTTAATTTATTTCAGGACAAGAATTTACCATATAACACTCTTTTTATATAAATTCCGTCCCCCCTTTTTTTGATTTTTTTTTTCCGAAGATGATAACCATTCTTTTCCAAAGCGAACCTTTTTTTTATGTCTGTTGACTAGACTGTCTAAGGCCACAAGATTATAAGTTACTATAATACATGTCACACTGTTTAACTACTTACGTATCTCTCTCTTTCTTTCTCTCTTTGACTTCCCTTTTGGCTCTGTCTCTTCCTCTCTCTCTCTGCCTCTGTCTCTCTCCTTGACTCCCTTTTTGTCTGTCTCTTCCTCTCCATCTCTTCTTCTCTCTCTCTTTGCCTCTTTTCCTCTCTGTCTCTTTCCTTTCTCTCTCTCTGCTGGTTTTTCCTTGCCTCTGCCAGCCACTTATGCTGCTGTTCTCTCAATCACTGTGTGTTGGGGGCGGGGGATCTAAAACAAGCTGGTCTGGGTTCCCTGGCTTACAGGTTACCTTGTGCCATACCTTTGAAACAAGGGACCTGTCCACGCTTCCTTCTAATGGCCAACCTACCTCTAATGCTGGCCAGTCTATCTTACACAAAGTTTTAAGTTTTCCTGGTGTCATAGTACTCCATAGTCTCCCTTAAATCCTTTTTTTGAAATTTTTCGACATAGTTGCTAGTGCGGTGGGCTTACTTTGTGCCTCACCCATGTTTCCTCTAGACAAAACACCACACCCACACCACAAAACAAAGAACTGCTAAAAAGGGCACACACACACTTTTGTAGTTTACACCAAACCAAAATCGAAACCAAAATCTGAGTATCCAGAAATCCAAGCCAGGTCAAAACCAAAACCAAAGTATCAAGCAATCCAAGTCAAGTCAAAAACAAAAACCAAAGTGCCGGTACAGGCACACCACAGGCACACCATGGGTGATCAGGCCACGCTTCCACTCAAATGGAGTAGGCAAGTTCCCAAGACCAGTCCTGTCAAGCAATTCAAACCAAATCAAAACCAAAACCAAAGTGCCGATAAAGGTACACCATGGGTTATCAGGCCACACTTCCACTCAAATGGAGTGGGCAAGTTTCAAAGACTAGTCTTACCAAGTTTTAGATGTCCAGACTCCAAGTGCCCGTTCCTTCCTGGTGTTCAGCCACTGCGTTGATCCTCCACCCGGGCCTGCCACACACTGCTCTGGCGAGGTGTCCCACCGGGGCAAATGCCTACCCGGGAGCGCTCTCAGGATCCGCGTCGCTCGGGCTGGTCAGAGTCCCCTGCAGGGATGTTCCACAGGGCATGCTTAAGCCGCCTAAGGAGCTGCCTACACCATCCACCATTCACCTGGCTTCCCGGTCGGGGAACCAAGAATGTAGCAGGACGAGCAGCAGACAAAACTCCTCAGACACCGAGTTACAGAAGGAAGGGGTTTATTCGGCCGGGGGCATCGGCAAGACTTCAGTCTCAAGAGCCGAGCTCCCGGAGTAACCAATTCCTGTCCCTTTTAAGGGCTCACAACTCTAAGGAGGTGCATGTGAGAGGGTCGTGATTGATTGAGCAAGCAGGGGGGAAGGGACTGGGGGCTATTTGCACCGGTAATTAGATGGGAACAAAACAAGATAGGGATTTTCACAGTGCATTTCTATACAATGTCTGTAACCTGTAAGATAACAGAACCAATTAGGTCAAGGGTCGATATTTAACTACCAGGTCCAGGGTGCGGTGCCGGGCTGTCCACATGTGGATTTCATTTCTGCCTTTTAGTTTTTACTTCTTCTTTCTTTGGAAGCAGCAGTTGGGCATAAGACAATATGAGGGGTGGTCTCCTCCCTTA
>NW_012116188.1:1161856-1165245 GCF_000951035.1 Colobus angolensis palliatus
TTAAAAAAAAAATTTAAAGTCCATAGAATGACTCTAAGGTATTTGGGACTCTCATGAAATTTTACATAAAAACTTGGGCTTATTTTATAATGTCTATTTTTCTAGAGAGAGAGTTCATAGCTTACTTTGAACTGAAAGGGGTGATTGAAAAAAGTTAGGAACTACTGATTTAAGGCAAGGGGAGAAAAATATGGGATTGACTGTTATCCTTTCTTTCATATTTGGTACTGGCTACAGTTTACTTCCTACTTAATATAGATAACACATGGAGAGTAGAGGTTCCACACAATGCATGGCTTAGTTACTATGCTAAGCATTTTTCGTATATTTAATCTTCACATTGCCCTTGAAGACAGATATTCTCATCCCCTCTGTGCAAACAGGGAATCTGAGGAGCATTCAGATCACGCATAATACCTCAGATCACATGGCCAGTAGAAGCAAGAAACTAGAACTTGAATTGAGGACTGTTTAGATTCAAAATCTCCCTATAACATTGGGCAATTTAGGTGTTTATGACCCAGTATGGGTGAGACATAAAAGAGAATATAGCCTGAGCATATTTATTATTTTTTTATTCTGTAAACTGAACAAACCAAACAAAATATCAGGGTTTAACAGGTGATATAGGAATTTCTATTGTTGAACTGACAGAGTACAACATTGATGAAGATTTGTTGCATGCAGAACTGGCTGCAAATAGAAAAAGACCAAGTAGAAAAGAAAAAAGTGAAAAATTTCTACCTGAGATTTTAGATAGAGGCTGGGCACAGTGGCTCACACCTGTAATCCCAACACAGGAGTTCAAGACTAGCCCGGGTAATATAAGACCCCCATCTCTATGAATAATAATAATAATAATAAAAACAGCTGGGTGTGGTAGCCCACACTTGTAGTCTCCCGTACTCAGGAGGATGAGGTGAGAGAATTGCTTGAGCTGGGGAGGTTAAGGCTGCAGTGAGCAGTGATCGATCTACTGCACTCTAGCCTCAGTGATAGAGTGAGACCCTGTCTCAAAAATAAAATAACTTTTTAAAATTGAAATTTTATTGTATTTTATTTATTTATTTTTGAGACAGAGTCTCACTCTGACGCCCAGGCTGGAGTGCAATGGCACAATCTCTGCTCACTGCAACCTCTGCCTCCCGGGTTCAAGCAATTCTCCTGACTCGGCTTCCCGAGTAGTTGGGGTTACAGGCATGCGCCACCACACCTGGCTACTTTTTGTATTTTTAGTAGAGACGGGATTTCACCATGTTGGCCAGGCTGGCCTTGAGCTCCTGACCTCAGGTGGTCTGCCTGTCTTGGCCTCCCAAAGAACTGGGAGCTTTATATGGGCGTAAGCCACCACGCCTGGCCTAAATTGAAATTTTAGATAGAAATCTAAAATAGAGAAATGGTATTATTTGCTTGTACCAATTTTGAAATAATTCTGTAAATAATTTTACAGTAGTTGCATTTAGCTGGTGAGGCCATTTTTGTTTTTGTTCTTTCTGAAGTTTTCTGAACTTTCTAAATTTTTACTGTAAATGTAAAAATTGATTTAAAATATTACATATTTCCATAAAGTCCCAAGAGCAGTCAATGATGTAGTCAGCCGCTCTAGAGAGCACTGTGAAGTTGTCATCATAGAGCACGTTTGACACGTAAGATCAGGATACTATTGTATTGTATTTTATTTTTTGGTGATAGAATCTGAAGTAGCAATTTGTAGTTCACTAGGATTTTTTGTTGCAACAAAAAACCCAACAACAAAAATCAACTCTGGCTATATTAAGCAAATGGAATGTATTGGAAAAGCTTAGAGAACTCCTGGAAAGCTGGAAGAACCAAGCTTGGAGAAGGAACAGGAACCAAGTTGCTCTCATGGGTCAGGAAGAAAGTTCTCAGCAAAATTAATGCAGCAGTAACAATTCTTTGTCAACCTGTATTTTCATAACAGTGTTTTTTTGTTTCATTTTGTTTTTTGAGATGGAGTCTGGCTCTGTCGCTCTGGCTGGATAGCAGTGGTACGATCTCTGCTCACTGCAAACTCCGTCTCCCGGGGTTCAAGTGATTCTTCTGCCTCAGCCTCCCGAGTAGCTGGTGTGCACCACCACACCCAAGTTTTTTTTTTTTTTTTTTTTTTTTTTTTATTTTTAGTAGAGACAGGGTTTCACCATGTTAGCCAGGCTGGTCTCTAACTCCTGACCTCAAATGATCTGCCCACCTTGGCCTCCCAAAGCGCTGGTATTACAGGTGTGAGCCTCTGCGCCCGGCCCACTATTTTCTTGCTAGTAAAAAATGGCTATCAGTTCTTTCTGTGCACATGTATGCCCCTTTGCAGTGTGATTTTGGAACGCCTCTCGTTAGGAGGCTGAATCTATTTTTCCACTCCTTAAATTTGAATTTAGCCCTGTGACTTGCTTTGGCCGGTGGACATTAGCAAATATGGTGCAGGCTTAAAAAGTGCCTGTGCACAAAGGCTTACCCTCTCTTGCTGCTGAGAACTCTGCTATCTTGCTAGTCTCGAAGGGGATAAAAGAGTGCATAAAGAGAGGATTCAGCCATGCCAGTCAATCCAGCCTCTCCAGGTGAGGCCCATACTCCCAGAGTGACCTCAGCTGACCCCATGTGAGCAAAAACCACTCAAATTGCTGACCCACAGGATTGAGAGCAAATGATTGGTAGCTGGCTGCTTTAAGCAACTACATTTTGGGGGTGATTTGCTATATAACAAAGTCTACGACCATTACTAAATAGTAGATATCATTATATTATTGTTCAAATAGAAAAATGTTACGAGGCATTAGCACACATGCATGATAAGGGGTGAATCTTTTCAGAAGTATAAAATAAATCTGGCTGGGTGCTGTGGCTCACACCTGTAATTCCAACATTTTGGGAGGCCAAGGCGGGAAGATTGCTTGAGGCCAGGAATTTGAGACCGGACTGAACAACATAGCAAGACCCCTGGCTCTACAAAAAATGTTTAGTAATTCACCAGGTTCAGAGATGTGTGCCTGTAGTCCCAGCTACGTAGGAGGCTGAGGCAAGAGGATAGCTTGAGCCCAAGAGTTCAAGATTAGAGTGAGCCATGAATACATCACTGTGCTCCATCCTGGGCAACAGAATGAGATCTTATTTCTAAAAAATAAAAAGATTTAAAAAATGAAATAAAATAAAAATCTAACATGTCTTTGTTTTTATACTAATTTATTATACATTTGAAAGGCTTACAGTTTAAAGGGAATATAAAGAAGCCTAACACCTATATATAAGTAATTCACTGGAATTCAAATCTTCACAGTAATTTAATCCAGAGGCCAGCAAACTACTGGCTCAGGGTCCTCACCCTGGCCACCCTGTTTTTTCTTTTTTTTTTTTTTTTGAGACATAGTCTTACTTAG
>NW_012116188.1:1166363-1166740 GCF_000951035.1 Colobus angolensis palliatus
TGTCTATGCTTGCTTTCAAACCACAACAGCAAAGATGAGTAATTGAGACAAAGACCACATGGCTACAAAGTCTAAAATACTTACTTTCTGGTCTTTTACAGAAAAAGCTTGTGAACTCCTGTTCTAGTGCTCACCACTACAATTCAGTAAGTGTTAGTTACTGACTGGGCAAGGTGGCTCATGCCTGTTATCCCAGCACTTTGGGAGGCCTAGGCGGGCAGATTACCTAAGGTCAGGAGTTCAAGACCTGCCTGACCAACATGGTGAAACCCCATCTCCACTAAAAAAAAAATACAAACCTTACCTGGATGTGGTAGTGGGTGCCTATAGTCCCAGCTACTCAGGAGGCTGAGGTGGGAGAATGGCTTGATTTCTGG
>NW_012116188.1:1166957-1167957 GCF_000951035.1 Colobus angolensis palliatus
TGGAGTGCAGTGGCACGATCTCAACTCACTGCAACCTCCACCTCCCAGATTCAAGCAATTCTCCTGCCTCAGCCTCCTGAGTAGCTGGGACTACAGGCACGTGCCACCACGCCTGGCTAATGTTTGTATTTTTAGTAGAGACGGGATTTTGCCATGTTGCCCAGGCTGCTCTTGAACTCCTGGCCTCAGGTTATCCACTTGCCTTGGCCTCCGAAAGTGCTGGCCTATTTTTCTTACTCCCTTCTAGAACTTGGATTGCTTGTGATTGACTGGCATTTGGAACCCTGATTTACATGCGAATTACATTCCACATCTCTTAGTGTCCTTTCACATTTTCGGTCCCGTTGTCTCTTTTTAACTGTGTTTATTGCATAGCCAATTCATTTTATCTCTAATTTCAAGTACTGATGCTTTTTTTTTTTTGAAGTTCTATATAACTTTTAAAAAATATCTGGTTCTTTTTTCTAGTGTCTTGTCTCCTAGTCATATGTCTGATACCCTCTTTTATTTATTTAAGCAAATTATGCTTAATTATTTTGTATTTCAAATCCGGAAAGTTAAACACCTTTAGTCTTTGCAAGTCTGATCTTATTGTTTATTGTTTCACTAACTTGTGCTTGTTTCTTCATGCATTTTGTGTTTTCTGATTATGAGTTAATGTTTGTTATAAATTTATCTCTTGCTATTCCCTGAAGCCTGGGTTTAAGTTGGGTTCCTCCACATGGATTTACATTTACTTTTTCCAGGGGCCTAAGAACACATCGGTAATATGAATCAATGCTTTAAAATCATAAGAGGACATGCTTACTATTAGAAATTCTCCAGGAGAGAAAAATAATTAAAAAAAAGAAAAAAGAAAAAATTCTCAAGGAAATTCTTACTGCCAGCCTGCGTTCAATCAGAGTCAAAGGCTAAAACAGACAAGTTTCATTACTTTTCTACTTTGGGGATAATGTTGCAAGATTTAACAAATAAAAAATACAGGATATCAGTTAAATTT
>NW_012116188.1:1169102-1169496 GCF_000951035.1 Colobus angolensis palliatus
AAAAAAAAAAAAAAAAAAGACATTAAACTCTTGCATTTTCTCATTGTCTGAACTTTATGTGTTCAATAGTGCTTAGTGACTTTGTTTAAAGTCCATAATTAGCACAAAGTGAGCCTGTGTGTCTTCTTATCTTGTCCATTTGGAATTGTTTATACCACTGAAAAAAATACATTTTTAAGAAATATATTGGAATTCCATTCAATCAATGTTTTTGAAAATGAAGAAAAATACAGTCACATAATTTTGTAATAATCATTACCAGGCTTCTTGATTATGTGTATAATTCTACATAAAAGAATCTTCTTGGGGCCGGGCGCGGTGGCTCAAGCCTGTAATCCCAGCACTTTGGGAGGCCGAGACGGGTGGATCACGAGGTCAGGAGATCGAGACCATC
>NW_012116188.1:1169901-1176230 GCF_000951035.1 Colobus angolensis palliatus
GTTTAGAAGCCATCTGGTATTTCAGTTGAGAAAATAAACATATGAAGAAATACAAGTGGTTTTAAGAGTGACAAGGTTAGGAGAAGATAGACCCAAAAACTGTAATAGATGTGACAATTAGTACAATAAAATCAGAATACAAGTCTCTGTCTCTCAGAGCTTTGAAAACAAGAATGACAAAGAGCACTTATAACCCATTGTTTTATTTCCTTTAACATTTTTTAAATTCTTTTAATACCGTAGCAAGTATGTGAACCCATCATTGTTTTATTTCTGTCAGAAAGCTTCTAAGTATTCTTTGTCCTTCTTGTAAAATCTCAGGGAGATGTGGCTAAATATCAGTCTTGTTCAAATGTATTCTACATGGAGAGATTTTCTTCTATTATTTCTTTGGTTATTACCTCTGTTTTTCTCTCTTTTCTCTGATCTAATTCACCTTCATTTTCTCTTCCTGAAATTTTATCAATCCTCTTGAATTAATCCTACAGGCCTCTTAATTTACCAGTCATATTTTTTATCATTGGTAAGATAGAAAAATCTGAAAGAGTTCCTTGACTTTAGCTTTTAGCTCTTTTACTGATTTTCTTAAAATTTGGCAATCTTGGTCGTTGGCAAAGCCTGAGTCCTGTCCTCTCACTATCCTCCCCGGACAGCATGAGCTTCACCACTTGCTCCACTGTCTCCATCAACTACTGGTCCCTGGGTTCAGTCTAGCCTTCCAGCTATGGTATCCAGCCGGTCAGCAGCATTTCCAGCATCTATGTAGGCACTGGGGGCTCTGGTTCCTGGATCTCTGTTTCCTCCTCCACCAACTTCTGGGGTGGCTTGGGTCTGGGGGGCCTGGCCATGGGGATGGCCTGGGGTCTGGCAGGAATGGGAGGCATCCAGAACGAGAAGGAGACCATACAAAGCCTGAATAACTGCCTGGCCTCCTATCTGGACAGGGTGAGGAGCCTGGAGACCAAGAACCGGAGGCTGGAGAGCAAAATCCAGGAGCACCTGGAGAAGAAGTGTTCCCAGGTCAGAGACTGGGGCCATTGCTTCAAGATCATGGAGAACCTGAGGGCTCAGATCTTTGCAAATACTGTGGACAATGCCCACATCGTTCTGCAGATCAACAATTCCCATCTTGCTGCTGATGACTTTAGAGTTAAGTATGAGACAGAGCTGGCCATGTGCCAGTCTGTGGAGAATGATATCCATGGGCTCCGCAAGGTCACTGATAACACCAATGTCACTCAGCTGCAGCTGGAAACAGAGGTTGAGGCTCTCCAGGAGGAGCTGCTCTTCATGAAAAGGACCATGAAGAGGAAGTAAAAGGCCTACAAGGCCAGACTGCCAGCTCTAGGTTGACCATGCAGGTAGATGCCCTCAAATCTCAGGAACTTGCCAACATCATGGCAGACATCCAGAACCAACATGACGAATGGGCTTGGAAGAACCAAGAGGAGCTAGACAAATAATGGTCTCAGCAGACTGAGAGCACCACAGTGGTCACCACGCAGTCCCCCGAGGTCAGAACTGCTGAGGTGATGCTCACTGAGCTGAGACGTACAGTCCAGTCCTTGGAAATCGACCTGGACTCAATGAGAAATCTGAAGGCCAGCTTGGAGAACAGCATGAGGAAGGTGGGGGCCTGTTACGCCCTGCAGATGGAGCAGCTCAGCAGGATCCTCCTGCACCTGGAGTTAAAGCTGGCACAGACCCAGGCAGAGGGGCAGCACCAAGCCCAGGAGTAGGAGGCCCCGCTGAACATCAAGGTCAAGCAGGAGGCTGAGATCACTACCTACCGCTGCCTGCTGGAAGATGGCGAGGACTTCAATCTTGGTGATGCCCTGGACAGCAGCAACTCCATACAAACCATCCAAAACAACACTACCTGCCAGATAGTGGATGGCAAAGTGGTGTCTGAGACCAACGACACCAAAGTTCTGAGACATTAAGCCACCAGAAGCAGAGTACCCTTTGGGGAGCAGAAGGGCAATAAAAAGCTCAGAGATCAAAAATATTTTGGCAATCTTTTTGCAATGGCACAATCTCAGCTCACTGCAACCTCCGCTTCCCGAGTTCAAGTGATTCTTCTGCCTCAGCGTCCTGAGTAGCTGGGACTACAAGCGCGTGCCACCACGCCTGGCTAATTTTTGTATTTTTAGTAGAGACAGGGTTTCACCATGTTGGCCAGGCTGGTCTCAAACTCTCGACCTCAGATGATCCGCCCACCTTGGCCTCCCAAAGTGCTGGGATTGCAAGCATAAGCCACTGCACCTAGCCCAATTTTGGCAATCTTACTTTGTTACTTTTATTTTCCCAAACTTTTTCTGATGCTCATTTTTTTTTTTTTTTTTTTTTGACACGGAGTCTCGCTCTGTCACCCAGGCTGGAGTGCAGTGGCCAGATCTCGGCTCACTGCAAGCTCTGCCTCCCGGGTTTACGCTATTCTCCTGCCTCAGCCTCCCGAGTAGCTGGGACTACAGGTGCCCGCCACTGCGCCCGGCTAGTTTTTTGTATTTTTTAGTAGAGACGGGGTTTCACCATGTTAGCCAGGATGGTCTCGATCTCCTGACCTCATGATCCACCCACCTCGGTCTCCCAAAGTGCTGGGATTACAGGTGTGAGCCACTGCACCTGGCCTCTTTCTTTCTTTCTCTCTTTCTCTCTGTCTTTCTCTCTCTCTTTCTCTCCTTCTTTCTTTCTTTCATCAGGGTCTCACTCTATTGCCTAGGCTGGAGTGCAGTGATGCAATCATAGCTTACTGCAGCCTCAAACTCCAGGGCTCAAGCAAGCCTCCTACCTCAGCCTCCTGAGTAGCTGGGACTACACCTAGCTATTTTTTAAAAAATTTTTGTAGAGACGGGAGTCTCACTATGTTGCTCAGGATGATCTTGAACTTCTGGCCTCAAGCAATCCATTTGCCTCAACCTCTCAAAGTACTGGGATTATAGGCGTCAGCCACCACATCCAGTCCCGATTGAGTTATTTCTTTTTAAAATATCTATCATACTTTCAAGTAAATTGACATTTGTGAACTTATTTCTATCATTTATTGTTATTATAGAAATAAAGTGTGAACATGTAAACATCCAGCTTCTGGAGATTGTGGTCTACCTAATTCTGAACCCTAGGAGTTTGCATCTAAGGTTTCTTAACCCTATCTGTAAAGTAGGAAAGTTCCAGCTCAGACTCTGGAATAATTCACATCCTCTGTATGTGGTGGATAAGAAACAAGATCTTCAGGCTGGGCGCGGTGGCTCATGCCTGTAATCCCAGCACTTTTGGGAGGCGGGCGGATCATGAGGTCAGGAGATCGAGACCATCCTGGCTAACACGGTGAAACCCCATCTCTACTAAAAATACAAAGAAAAGAAATTAGCCCACGGTGGCGGGTGCCTGTAGTCCCAGCTACTGGGGAGGCTGAGGCAGGAGAATGCTGTGAACCCGGGAGGCGGAGCTTGCAGTGAGCTGAGACCGCTCCACTGTACTCCAGGCTGGGTGACAGAGCAAGACTCTGTCTCAAAAAAAAAAAAAGAAACAAGATCTTAAGTCCAACACTGGGTCATCTGATCCTGTTTCCCCAGTATTTCCAGGAAGTTGATTCCTTATTTAGACCTCTGTGCCTGAGTCCTTGCCTTCCACCTTGGTACATTAGAAACCCTGACTGCGGCTTTTCTCCCTATGCCTCACTGACCCCGTTCCCTGCAAATTGGACTCTCCACTATCTCCCCAATTCCATCTAGCCTAGTGAATGAGTTGCTCCTGTGCAG
This sequence comes from Colobus angolensis palliatus, assembly GCF_000951035.1. Lineage (NCBI taxonomy): Eukaryota > Metazoa > Chordata > Mammalia > Primates > Cercopithecidae > Colobus > Colobus angolensis. The sequence continues at coordinate 1,173,663 of NW_012116188.1, forward strand.
GTCACTCTCTGTGACCAGATTCCAACAGCTACTTTTAGACCTTTCTGGCATTATCTCCCCTTTCTTCTGGAGCTTTTCCAAAGGTCTGACATTTGGATATCTACCAGTCACTTGCCTTTGCTGACAAAAATGTGGTAGAGCTAGAATGCAAGACCAGATTTCATCACCTCCAAAGACTGTTTGTTTGCACCAGATCCAACCACTGTTTATATGGACATTTTGAAAAGGTTCCCCAGATGAAGGGCCAAGATAGTGGCTCATGCCTACAATCCCAGCACTTTGGGAGGCTGAGGCAAAAGAATTGCTTGAGGCCAGAAGTTCAAGATCACCCTGGACAACAAAGTGAGACCCTGTCTCTAAAAATAAAAGTAAATAGCAAATGTTTACAAATGTTCCCCAAATGATTTAGCAGAGAGAGTTCTGCAAAGAAGGCCTCTTGCAAACACTGACTTCCTAAACAGTCAACTCACTGGAGCAAGAGCCAGCTCTCTTAATCTAGTTGATGTCAGTGTAACTGAATGCCTGTTAGTCGAGGTGAGATACTGTCCCCTAGCAGGCCTAGGGCATGGAGGTAAAGATGACCCATGGTAAGGTGGCCTCATTTTGTAGCAAAGGCAAATCGAAGATTTCTTGATCCATAAATCGGTCTATAAAAAATAAGTAAGACTTTGGACTAACAGTTTTGTTTTCTTTTTGCCTGTTTGCAGGCATCCAACACTCATCTCAAATCAGTGTCTTGCGAAAGCAGAAGAAAAGTAATACATCTATTGTATTTTGAAATGAAAACAGGAATTATTTTGCTACAGAGCTATAGCTTAACATTTTTAGCAAAATGTGGATCCTTCTTCTCAATCTTCATTTAGGATGCTGTGACTACAACCCTCTGTTTAGTTAGTGGAATTGAGAACAAGGCCCAGGTGGATGATTGAGGACTAAACCCCAAACTTGCCTTGGATCACTCCACTGTTTCAGGTAAGATCAGAGGGTAGTTAACTCTAAGTTATACAAATTGCTGTCTGCAGTAGCATGAGGATACACCTTTCAGATCTCCTACTGCAGGAAGCATAATTTATTTCCAGCCCTAGCTGATGGTGTGCCCGCCACACTTCCTGTGGGCTGTTCCCAGTCAAAGACTGAGTATGGCAGGGATACCAAGGAGGCCCCTTCCTGGGAGGCAGGGACTCCTCTAATGGGCAACTTAGGTTCACTGACTCCCTTTTGACCTTGCTGAAACTTTCTTAGAACTACAGGGCAGTCTATGGCCTGTCTTTCCTCCTTCCTTCCTCCTTTTCTCCCTTCCTCCTACCCTCCTTCCCTCCCTCCCTCCCTCCCTCCCTTCCTTCCTTCCTTTCTTCCTTCCTTCCTCCCTCCTTTTCTCTTTTCCTCTTTCCTTCTCCAGTTTCTTCCTTTCTTCCTTCTTTCCCTTCTCCGCCCTCCCTCCTCTCCCTTCTCTCTTCCTTCCTCCCTCCCTCCCTCCCTCCCTCCCTTCCTTCTTTCCCTTCTCCTTCTGCCTTCCCAGGGGTCAGACCTGTGTCATGATCTGATGGCTCTCCTATCACCCTCTTGTTTCCTTCTCATTCTCCCTCCCCAGTGTTTTCACCAACTAATCTCTTATCCAGCTAATCCTGTCTTGGCATCTGCTTGTCAGAGAACCTGGACTAAATCGTTATTTAACTAACTTGTTTTACATGTGTAATGTAGGATCAAACATCACTTCTGAGTTTGGGGGCAATATCATTCATTAGAAGGGTTAGGACCTAATGATGAAAAAAAAAAAAAAACCAATATGTGCATTTTGTGGATCAACTGACTCTGTTGATCTAAACATGTAGAACAGTATTCCAGTTATTAATACTTTAAAATCTCTAGAGCAAGGCCTCATAGCTTGGAAGAAAACCATTGGAAAGCCAAAAGGAAAGAAGTGGGACCAGCCAATTCTCCTCATTCTAGGTCTGGGGCAATGAACTTAGGGAAGAGGTCGTGCAAACTGGAAACCATAGCCCTATCTCATGGCTTAACTAGGGGTGGTTAAGGCTCTGAGAGGCAGGTTGTCACCTCATTATCTATCCACCCATGCACACAAAGAAGTCCATGGAGCACCCACTCTATGACCAGCACTGGTGGGCCCTGAAGATAACAGAGGTTATCCTCAAGAAACTCAAGTCTATGGAGAAGATAGGCTTGGAAACAGACAGACTAATGATACAATATAAGCCCTAAAACTGAGATGTGAACTGACTTGGGAAGTATGTAAGGACACCTCCAACTACTTGGCAGATGGAAAGGCATTTAAAGTGGAAACTGAAGGATGGAAGAGATGGTCAGAGAGTGAAGAGAAATGACATAAAGGAGCTCCATTCACAGACAGCAAAATAGGTACAGCTACAGTCCTTTTCTTCTTTTTCTTTTTTTTTCAGCCAGGATCTCACTCTGTCACCCAGGCTGGAGTGTAGTGGCGCGATCTCAGCTCACTGCTGTCTCAACTTTCCGGGCTCAAGTGATCCTCCCACCTCAGCCTCCCAAGTAGCTGGGACCACAGGTGGATGCCACCATGCCCAGCTAATTTTT
>NW_012116188.1:1176280-1184929 GCF_000951035.1 Colobus angolensis palliatus
TATTTATTTTTGAGACAGAGTCTCACTCTGTCTCCCAGGCAGGCTAGTGTGCAGAGGCACAATCTTGACTCAATGCATACTGTCTCAACTTTCCGGGCTCAAGTGATCCTCCCACCTCAGCCTCCCAAGTAGCTGGGACCACAGGTGGATGCCACCATGCCCAGCTAATTTTTATTTTATCTTTGGTAGAGACGTGGTCTCCCTATGTTACCCAGGCTGGTCTTCAACTCCTGGTCTGAAGTGATCCTCCTACCTCGGCCTCCCAAAGTGCTGAGATTATGGGTATGAGTCACTGTGCCTGGATTTTTTTTTTTTTTAACATTAAGATCCTAGGAAGCAAATTCACAATCTTTTAAGGTGTTTCTGGGGCGCCACAAGATGTTTCTGCTTGCTGCTTGTCACTGGGCTTGCTGGCCTTGCTGGAGGCACTTGACCTTCTCTCCCTTCTCCAGGATGTCGAGCTTCTTCACACTCTTGCTGTTTATTCAGAACATCTTCACTCAGCCTAGACTGAGGACCAGACATGGGGACAACATGAGCAAGACAGACAAGATCCCTGCTCTCCTGCATCTTGTATTCTGATGGGGGAGACAGAAGATAAGCAAGGAAAAATGATAACAAATAATGTTATGTGATGAGGACAATAAACCAGTAATATGATATAGAGGATGAGGGTGACTACTTGAGACTGGGTGCTCATGGCCTTCCTGCTGAAAGGCCCCATTGCCTCGCATTTCAGCAATCCCAAGTTTAGTGTATTGGAGTAAAGGGTGTGGTACCACCCTGACCTCGAATGCTATCCTCAGCAGGTTAAACCCGATTAGGAAGGTGTTTCTGGCTGGGCACAGTGGCTCACGCTTGTAATCCCAACGCTTTAGGAGGCTGAGGCAGGAGGGTTGCTTAAGGCCAGGAGTTCAAGACCAACCTGCGCAACATGGTGAAAACCCCGTCTCTACAAATAATTTTAAAAATTAGCCGGACGAGTGTGGTGGCTCGTGCCTGTAGTCCTAGCTACTCAGGATCGTTTGAGCCCAGGAGTTGGAGGTTACAGTGAGCTGTGATGGCATCACTGCACTTCAACCTGGGCGACAAAGTGAAACTCTATCTCCAAAAAAAAAAGGAAAGTGTTTTAGTATTTTAGTTTCCTAGAGCTGCTGTAACCAATTATTTCAAAGTAAGTGATTTAAAACAACAGAAATTTATTGTCGTACAACTCTGGAGGTTAGAAGTCTAAAATCAAGGCAGATTCAGGATTATGCTCTCTCTCTGAAGGTTCTAAAGGAGGGTCATTCACTGCCTCTTGTAGCTTCTGGTGGCTGTCTGCAATCTTTTTTTTGTTTGTTTTTTGTTTTCTTGAGACAGAATCTCACTCTGTCGCCCAGGCTGGAGTGTAGTGGCGCAATCTCGGCTCACTACAATCTCCACCTCCCAGGTTCACACCATTCTCCTGCCTCAGCCTCCTGAGTTGCTGGGACTACAGGCGCTCGCCACCTCGCCCGGCTAATTTTTTTGTATTTTTAGTAGAGAAGGGGCTTCACTGTATTAGCCAGGATGGTCTCGATCTCCTGACCTGGTGATCCACCTGCCTCGACCTCCCAAAGTGCTGGGATTACAGGTGTGAGCCACTGCACCTGGCCTTTTTTTTGGTATTTTTAGTGGCGACACAGATTCACTATGCTGCCCAGGTTGGTCCTGAACTCCTGAACTCAAGTGATCCACCCACCTTGGCCTCCCAAAGTGCTGGGATTGCAGGCATGAGCTCTCACACCCAGGCGGCTGCCTGCAATCTTTAGCCTTCCTCAGCTGGCAGGTGCATCACTCCAGTCTCTGCCTCTGTCATCACATAGCGTTCTCCCCATGTGTCTGTTTGTGTCCAAATTCTCTCGTATAAGGACACACATCACTGGATTCGGGTGCACACTAATCCAGTGTGACCTCCTCTTGACTTAATTACATCTGTGAAGACCCTATTTCCAAATAAGGTCACAATCTGAGGTTCTGGGTGGGCATGAATTTGGGGGAGACACTCTTCAACTCAGTAGAGAAGGGGAGTGGAGTAACCACATTCTGCTCTGTAAGGATGACACAGGGGCAAACCCTACAGTAGAAAAGGTAGTGATGGAGAAAACAGGAGACCTGGTGAGCTCTGATAGAGGCAGACCTTTCCTCTATCACGGCTTTGCATGTTCCCTTTGGTTAGGAACACGAGTTTCCATCAATGGGTCTACCTTCAGAACTCTTCAGTTTTCAGACTGCATTCAGAAATCTACTTGAGGGCCGGGCACAATGGCTCATGCCTGTAATCCCAGCATTTCGGGAGGCTGAGGGAGGCAGATCACTTGAGGTCAGGAGTTCGAGACCAGCCTGGCCAACATGGTGAAACCCCGTCTCTACTAAAAATATAAAAATTAGCCTGGCGTGTTAGGAGGAGCCTATAATCCCAGCTACTCTGCAGGCTGAAGAAGAAGAATTGCTTGAACCTGGGAGGTGGAGGTTGCAGTGAGCTGAGAGCATGACACTGCACCACTCCAGGCTGGGTGACAGAGTGAGATTCCATCTCAAATTAAAAAAAGAAAAAGTAAATCTTCTTGAGTTTTATGTCTTACTAAAGTTTTTCTTTGTAAAAAATAATAATAATAATAAGTACATGGGATTTAGTTATAATTTCCTTTATATTCTTCCATTTGTTTGAGATTTGTTCATTAAAATTAGTTAAAAGTAAAAAGTGGGCCAGGCGCAGTGGCTCATGCCTGTAATCCCAGCACTTTGGGAGCCCGAGGCAGGCGGATCACGAGGTCAGGAGATCAAGCCCATCCTGGGTAATATGATGAAACCCCGTCTCTACTAAAAATACAAAAAAATTAGCTGGGCGTGGTGGCAGGTGCCTGTACTCCCAGCTACTCAGGAGGCTGAGGCAGGAGAATGGCACAAACCCAGGAGGCGAAGCTTGCAGTGAGCCGAGATCGTGCCCCTGCACTCCAGCCTGGGCAACAGAGCGAGACTCTGTCTCAAAAAAAAAAAAAAAAAAGGTGAAAACGTGAGTTAATTTTTTTTCCCTTTTTTAATGGGGAAATAATTTCAAATTCACAGAAAACTTGAAAGAATAAGAATAGCACTAAGAACACTTAGATTGTTCCCCTACTGTTAGCATTTTACCCCATTTGCTTTATCATTTGTTCTGTCTATCTGTTCCTAATCATTTTTCCTTGAACTATTTTGAGGGTATGTTACATACATTAAGGCTCTTTATCCCTATATATGACAATGTACATTTCCTAACCACTTCACAGTTATTAACCTCAATAAATTTGACACCATACAATGATTTTTATCTAATCTATCAGCCTCGTTGGTATTCCAGTTTTGTCAGTTAACTCAATAATATCCCTTTTTGTTTGTTTGTTCAAAGACAGGGTCTTGCTCTGTTGCCCAGGCTGGAGTGCAGTGGTGCAATCTCAGCTCACTGCAACCTCTACTTCCTGGGTTCAAGCAATTCTCCCACCTCAGCGTCCTGACTAGCTGGGACTACAAGGCATGTACTACCACGCCCAATTAAATTTTGTATATTTTGGTATAGGTGAAGTTTCACCATGTTGGCCAGGCTGGTGTTGACCTCCTGACCTTAAGTGATCCATCTGCCTCGGCCTCCCCAAGTGTTGGGGTTACAGGCGTGTGCCACTGTGCCTAACCTAATTTTTTGTTTTATATATTTGAAGACACAGGGTCATGCTATGTGGCCCAGGTAGGTCTTGAACTTCTGGCCTCAAGCAATCCTCCCACCTCTGCCTCCCAAAGCACTGGGATTATAGGCATGCACCACTGTGCCTGGCCAGTGTCATTAACAGAATTTTTTTCTCCTCCAGTACAGGATTCATTCTAGGGTCAGATATTGCATTTCATTGTCATGTCTCTTTAGTCCCCTTTACTAGAACATTTCTACAACTTTTCTTGATATTCTTGAAAATACAGCTCCCCTGTCTTTTAAAAAACATAGAATATTCCTCACTTTGGGTTTGGCTGGTGTTTCCTTATGATTAGATGCGGGTATGCATTCGTCTCCAAACAGCCACATCAGTGATGGACCCTTCTCAGGGGACCACTTCTGATGGCACGTGGTATTCACCAGTTCCTCAGTGGGTTCACTTAGACCCCAGTCAAGGTGTTACCTAATCTCTCCACTGTATAGTTGCTATATTCTTTTATCTTGCATCTAATAAACGGTCTAGGGGAACACACTTTAAAGCCAAGTTCCTCATTGAAATACCCTCCAAGGTTGAACACCCATTGATATTAATAATTCTTACCTTATTCAGGCTTTACTATGAGTGTCCAACTTCAGCACTCCTCCAAGTTGATCAGTGAACCATCAACAAGATTTCCTTTTCTCCCAGTTGTTGATTTACCTGTTTAGCATTGCTTATTACCTATTATTGTCAGTATGAACTCATGGATTACTATTTTATCCAACAGTTTGCAACGTATTGACACACGCAGTTATTTTGGTGCTCAAATTGTCCCAGATCTGGCTTGTCAGCTCCCCATCAAGCTGAGTCCTGTGTCTTTGTGACATGCCGTGAATAGCGGTGGTGTTTTTTTGTTTGTTTTTTGTTTTTTGAGACAAAGTTTCGCTTTTGTTGCCCAAGCTGGAGTGCAATGGTGCAATCTCACCTCACTGCAAACTCCGCCTCCCAGGTTCAAGGGATTCTCCTGCCTCAGCCTCCTGGGTAGCTGGGATTACAGGCATGCGCCACCACGCCCAGCTAATTTTTATATTTTTAGTACAGACAGGGTTTCTCCATATTGGTCAGACTGGTCTCGCTCGAACTCCCGACCTCAGGTGATCCACCTGCCTCGGCCTCCCAAAGTGTTACATGGCACGAGCCACCACACCCAGCCCAGGGTGTTTTTAAGAACTGATTTTTAATAATAAATTCTACTATTACTGGGTGATATGATTCGGCTGTGTCCTCATCTGAATCTCATCTTGAACTGTGGTTCCCAAAATCTCCTCATGTTGTTAGGGATCCAGTGGGAGGTAATCAAATAATAGGGGCAGTTACCTCCATGCTGTTCTCATGAAGGTAAGTTATCATGAGATCTGATGGTTTTATATGCCCTTTACTGTGCACTTCTCCTTGCTGCCTCTATGTGAAGAAGGATGTGTTTGCTTCCCCTTCCACCATGATTGTGAGTTTCCTGAGGCCTCCCCAGCCCTGCAGAACTGTGAGTCAATTAAACCTCCTTATAAATTACCCAGTCTCGGGTATGTTTTTATTAGCAATGTGAGAATGGACTGGGAAGTAAACGTAAAATACACTGGGTAAAAAAAGGAAAAAGAGATGCTTTGTAAAAGGACGTTTCATCTAAAATAATTTCAGCAGTGGCCCTTTGTGGCTTGAATTATATCACAGTCACTTTTCTTATAAAGGTTTTTAATTTTTTTAATAAAAAAAATCTCTTGAGCATCCATAGTGCATTCCAGGTTCAAAATTCTATTAAGGCACAAAAGCAGAGTAAAAGAAATACAAAATATGCTCTCCCTTACATTAAAGAATTTATAATACAGCTGTAGACAGAGCTCTTAGGGCTCTAATCAATGTTTTAATCACAAATGAAGGCAAAACACACATGGAGATAATCAGAAGTTAAATAAAACCCTGTCTGTTCAAATTTGATGTCAGCCCTGCCTCCCTGAGACCTCCCAGGAGCTGTTGAAAGCCTGAACTCCCCACTTTCCAGGCTCGCCAGCACACAGGGAGGCATCTGAGAAGCGAGTGCTGGGTGGAAGACTAGGAGGAACCATCCTTCCCCAGTAACACATGGATATCTGCAGATGCAGACAGCTGACATCAGTGTCGGCCCGAGGCTTTTAACGGTCCTCGAGAATCACCCACGTCAGTGCTGAGGATTGATGGTGGCTTCTCTGTGATCCTTGACTCCTGCCATTCCTGCCTTTTTTATCTTCAGAGGTTATATAAGTCTCTTGTTCCCAATAATAAACTCCTTATTTAAATCTCTTAGGTTGCTCTTATTTTCCTGACTAATGGAATATGACTCATCAGTTTGTGTGTGTGTGTGTGTGTGTGTTCGTTTTCTTTGTTTGTTTTTAAGGGAAAGGGTCTCGCTTTGTTGCTTAGGCTGGAGTGCAGTGGTGTGATCGTAGCCCACTGCAGCCTCAAACTCCTGGGCTCAAGCAATCCTCCCACCTCAGCCTCTTAAGTAGGTAGGATTACAGGCATGCACCACCATGCCCAGCTAGTTTTTGTGGGTTTTGCTTGTTGGTTGGTTGGTTTGTTGTTTTGAGATGGTGTCTCACTCTGTTGCCAGGCTAGAGGGCAATGGCTCAATCTTGGCTCACTGCAACCTCTGCCTCCCAGGTTCAAGTGATTCTCCCACCTCAGCCTCCTGAGTAGCTGGGATTACAGGCACCCGCCATCATGCCTGTCTAATTTTTGTATTTTTGTAGAGACGGGGTTTCACCATGTTGGCCAGGCTGGTCTTGAACTCCTGGCTTCAGGTGATCTGCCTGCCTCGGCCTCCCAAAGTGCTGGGATTACAAGTGTGATTCACCATGCCCAGTCTTTTTGTTTGTTTTTAGAGACAGAGTCTTGCTGTGTTTCCCAGGCTGGCCTTGAACTTCTGGTTTCAAGTGATCCTCCTGCCTCAGCCTCCCAAATCGTTGGAATTACAGGTATGAGCCACTGTGCCTGGTTCAGTTTCTTTGTTATTTGTCACGCACGTATACAGCATTTACTGTATATGAGCCACGCACAGTGCTTTAAAATTTTAACAAATGTAGTCCTCATAATCCTATAAGGTAGATATGATTATTTTTCCCTAATAGGAACAGAGAGATTAAATAACTTCCCTAAGGTCATAGAGCTAGTAAGTAGTGGAACTGAACTCAAACTCAGTATTTTGACTACAGAGTCCATGCTTTTATTCTTATAATTTTTACAAAGAATGCCTGTGAGACTATATTAGTCTGCTCCAGCTGGTGAGGATGTAGAGATACTGGTCCCCTTGGACACTGATGGTGGAAATGTAAAATGACGCAGATGTATGACAGTTCCTCAAAACATTAAAAGCAGAATTACCATGTGATCTAGCTATTCCACTTCTGTGTATATACCCCAAAGAACTGAAGACAGGATCTCTAAGAGCTATCTGTACACTCGCGTTCTGAGTGGGATTATTCACAATAACCAAAAGGCAGAAGCAACTCAAGTGTCCGTCAACAGATGAATGGATAAATAAAATGTGGCATACACATGCAATCGAGTACTATTAGGCCTTAAAGAGGAAGAAAGTTCTGGCACACGCTACAGCATGGATGAACCTGGAGGACATTAGGCTAAGTGAAATAAACCAGTCACAAAAAGACAAATACTGTACGATTCCATTTGTATGAGGGACTCAGAGTAGTCACACTCATAGAGACAGAAAATAGAATGGTGGTTGCCAGGGGCCAGGGGAGAGGGGAATGTGGAGTTAATGTTTAATGGGTACAGATTTCAGTTTTGCAAAATGAAAAGTTCTGGGGATGGCTGGGTGCCGTGGCTCATGACTTTAATCCCAGCACTCTGGGAAGCCGAGGCGGGCGGATCACAAGGTCAGGAGATCGAGACCATCCTGGCTAACATGGTGAAACCCCATCTCTATTAAAAATACAAAAAAATTAGCTGGGCATGGTGGTGGGCACCTGTAGTCCCAGCTACTCGGGAGGCTGAGGTAGGAGAATGGCGTGAACCCAGGAGGCGGAGCTTGCAGTGAGCTGAGATCAGGTCACTGCACTCCAGCCTGGGTGACAGAGCGAGATCCTGTCTCAAAAAAAAAAAAAAGTTCTGGGGACGGATGGATGGTGATGATATTGGTTGCCCAATAATGTGAATGTATATCATGCTGCTGAACTGTACGCTTAAAAATGGTATCAGTGGCAAATTTTGTTATGTATATTTTACCACAATAAAAAAAAACACACACAGAAAGAAGTGACATCATTTCTGCCATATTCTATTGGTTAATCCTAGCCCTAACCCTAATCCTCACACAAAGAGAGAGGAATTAAGTTTCTTCTTTTAAGGGAGGCAGTATCAGAGGATTTGTGGATATATCTTTAAAACCATCACACCGTTTTGAAAGACTACCATTCCGAAATAGACTTCATGCCAAGACTGATCTAGAAGGTAAGGACAGGTTTTTTGTGTTGTTTTGTTTTGTTTATTTTTTTGAGACAGAGTCTCTGTCACTCAGGCGGGAGTGCAGTGGTGTGATCTCGGCTCACTGCAACCTCTGCCTCCTGGGTTCAAGCAATTCTCCTGCCTCAGCCTCCCAAGTAGCTGGGGTTACAGGTGACCACCACCTTGTCTGGCTAATTTTTGTGTTTTTAGTAGATACGGAGTTTCACCATGCTGGCCAGGATGGTCTCGAAATCCTGAGCTCAAGCGATCCATCTGCCTCGGCCTCCCAGAGTGCTAGGATTACAGGTGTGAGCCACTGCACCCAGCCGACAATGGTAGTATTTATCCTTCCATTGTCGTTAGTGCTTAGCATTGATCTGCTCACACATGGGGTCTTGAAATCTGAATTGGTTTACTACAGAGAATAAAATATTGAGAAAGAGATTGGTATCCATGCAACGTATTCTTT
>NW_012116188.1:1185446-1194048 GCF_000951035.1 Colobus angolensis palliatus
AAGTGACTCTCCCACCTCAACCTCCCAAGTAGCTGGGACTGCAGGTTCAGGCCACCACATGCCTGGCTAACTTTTAAAATTTTTTATAGAGATGGGGTCTCGCTGCGTTGCCCAGGCTGGACTCGAACTCCTGGCCTCAAGTGATTCTCCTGCCTCAGCTTTCCAATGTGTTGAGATTACAGGCATGAGCCACTGGGCCCCGCCTCCAGAGGCTTCTGTATGGATTTCCCCAGGATCTCTATGCACTAACACCCTGGGACTCTCAGTCACTGAATGGAATGGGGCGGGTTATAGAGCTGGTCAGAGCGGGTGTGGCAGATAATAAGCACCTACCTGTTGTTTTACAATGCCCTCAAAATTCTATGCAAGATCATAATCAAATAGAGAATGCTGAAAAGAGCATTTTCCACTTCTTCCCAAAGCAATATGCTAACATACACATTGTTAATAATTCTCTTAAGTAGCTTAATTTTTCCTGTGCATAGCGAGAATTTAATTTTTTTTCCTCTCAGATGTATTCATCTGTTTCTTCCTACATTTCTTTTTCCTTTCTGATGAGAGAAGGAACCCTCAAACCGTTTCCAATTTAACCTAACACTGCACAGGTTTTTTTTGTAATATTGTATTTGCTTCCCTTCCTCTTGTCTTTCCCCAGAGTGTATTACAGAAGAGTAGTAGCTATTTCTCAATTTTAAACAGCTGCTTTCTGGGGAAACAAACCAGCTGGAGAATAAACTTAAAAAAAAAAAAAGATCAGCACCTTCTCTCTTGCTTTTTATTTGTTTTATTTGTTATTCGACATGTCTGTGCTTATGGCTTCTCCAGGAGACCATAGAATTTTATCAAAAGAATTGCATATAAATCACAACCAATTTTTACCAAAACTGGGAGTTCTTTGTATCAGGGGCTTCCTACTATTACATACTTTTCTCAGGTCATTATTCTTTCTTTCTCTCTCTTTTTTTTTTTGAGACTGAGTCTGACTCTGTCACCCAGGCTGGAGTACAGTGGCGCAATCTTGGCTCACTGCAACCTCCACCTCCCAGGTTCGAGAGATTCTCCTGCCTCAGCCTCCTGAGTAGCTGGGATTACAGATGCCCACCACCACACCTAGCTAACTTTTGTATTTTCAGTAGAGATGGGGTTTCACCATGTCAGCCAGGCTGGTCTTCAAATCCTGACCTCAAGTGATCCACCTGCCTCGGCCTCCCAAAGTGCTGGGATTATAGGTGTAAGCCACTGCGCCCGGCCAGGTCATTTTTCTTTCAGAATTTCTTCCTTCTCCCTCTCTTTTCCTCTCCCTCCCTCCCTCTCTCTGTTGGGGCTGAAGGAGCTGACATTCTTCTTTCCATTTCTGGTGGTCACCAGCAGTTCTACCATCAACATTACTTTTGCTGCTGAGTAACTGCACAACTTCTCCTCCTCCCTTCCATTCCTACACAAACACAAGTGCCTAGGAGTTGGGAGGTTTTTCCTTTTGTTTTTGTGGCAGGGGTGGGGCAGTTGTGGTTTCATTTGAGTTTGCTGCTGTGTATTTTCCCACTCCCCTGCTAGTGTAGGAGGAAATAGGAGCTAAACAAGTACCAACAGAATGTTTAACATTTACCAGCAATGAACTGGGGCCGAAAGGACCACGGTTGTTCCCTGACATCACTTCTTGCTTGGCCGGTGAGAGACTCTGCTGCGTAACTGACCTAGCCCCTCAGACTCCACATTCTCTTTCCTGTATATCTAAGTCTTCCATTTCTTAAAGGTTGTCATTTTCAAAACGAAAGTCAACAATAATTAATCAGTTTAATTATTTATTTTGTCACGCTAGCTCCTTATTAACAGTCAACAATCAGAAGTCTCTCAAGAAATTGTACCATATCAAAGACAGTTTTCTATACACATAAAATTCTGGAAGTGGATGCAATTGTTGTCAGTATAACAAAGCAAATACGAATGTTAAGGTTGGGTCTCCCCTAGAAGCAGACTCTGAGATGGAAACTAGTAGGCAGGATCTTTATTAAGGAGTGTTCCTGACCACTATGGAGAACAGTTTGGAGGTTCCTCAAAAAATTAAAAATAGAGCTACCATATGACTCAGAAATCCCACTGCTGTTATATACCCCAAAGAAAGGAAATTAGTATATTGAAGAGATATCTGCACTCTCTTGTTTGTTGCAGCACTGCTCACAATAGCCAGGATTTGAAAGCAACCTAAGTGTCCATCAACATATGAATGAATAAAGAAAACATGGCACATATACACAATGGAATAGTATTCAGCTATAGAAAAGCATGAGATCCTGTCATCTGCAACAATATAGATGGAACTGAACATCATTATGTTAAGTGAAATAAGCCAGGCACAGAAAGACAAACATGACATGTTCTACCTCATTGTGGGATCTAAAAATCAAAACAATTAAACTCATGGACATAGAGAGTAGAAGGGTAGATACTAAAGTCTGGCAAGGTTAGTGAGGGGTCAGGGGGACGTGGAGACGTTTAATAAGTTCAAAAAATAGTTAGCAACAATGAATAAGACTTATAATTTGATAGCACAACAGGGTGACTATAGTCAATAACAATTGTACAGTTTGTACAGTTAAAAATAACTAAAAGTGTAACTATTGTTTGTAACACAAAGGATAAATGCTTGAGGGGATGGATTTCCCATTCACTATGATATGATTTTTTTTTTTTTTAATTGGAGTCTCGCTCTGTCACCCAGGCTGGAGTGCAGTACCATAATCTCGGCTCACTGCAAGCTCCGCCTCCCAGGTTCACACCATTCTCCTGCCTCAGCCTCCCAAGTAGCTGGTAGTACAGGCGCCCGCCACCACACCCGGCTAATTTTTTGTATTTTTAGTAGAGACGGGGTTTCACCGTGTTAGCCAGGATGGTCTCGATCTCCTGACCTCATGATCTGCCCGCCTCGGCCTCCCTAAGTGCTGGGATTACAGGTGAGAGCCACCGCGCCCGGCCTCCATGATATGATTACTATGCATTTCATGCCTGTATCAATACAGCCCATGTATCCCATAAATATATACACCCGTACACCTGCTATGTACCCAAAGGAGTGTTCCTGGAAGCTTACCTTGAGAAGGAAGGAGAGGGGACAGGGAGGATTAGGCAAAGGGAGAAGTTGGGCTCAGATGGAGTTTTGACAAATGCTATAATCCGCCCCACAGAGAGCTCTGAACCCAGGAAGGCCTTCCAGAGCTGTCGCAGTTGAGTGAGAGGCTGTGTCAATTAGTCACTGGACATAGGCCACCCTGGGAAGGGCGAATGACCTCGGGTAAGGTTTTTCAGCTGAGGCAGTTCCCAAGGGGGCCCCCAAATGACAGCTGTCTCCTGGTAGAACCTCCCACAGCTCTGGGACTGAGGCCTTCATTGCTGAAGGGGAACCTGAGTGGGACCTTACAGTGTTCACTACACGCGGCATGCCCTTTTGCAAGAAGGGCACGCCAAATTGTGTGTCTGAAAGTGGAGAACACACGTGAACCTGTGGCAAGGTCATCTCTGTGGTGCAGGCAAAGCCTCTGCACCCTGGGACTGGTCCATAGTCACCAGGCAAGCTCTGGTCATAGCATTCAGAGAAAGGAGAGTAGGGAAAGAAGTTTATAATCCCCTCACCTCCTCTGAATCTCTTCCATTATTCTAACTTTACAATGGCAACTCAGCTGACACCTGACCTCTCACCCCTGAGCAGGGAAACAGTTGGCTTTCCAGCCGGAATGAAGACCCAGCAGCATGCCTGCATTCACACCTCTTCCAGTCTTTTTCTTTCTTTCTTTCTTTTTTTTTTTTTTTTGAGAGACAGGGTCTTGCTTTGTCACCCAGGCTGGAGTGCAGTGGCGCAATCTCGGCTTACTGCAAGCTCTGCCTTTTAGGTTCATTCTCCTGCCTCAGCCTCCCGAGTAGCTGGGACTACAGGCACCTGCCACCACATCCGGCTAATTTTTTTGTATTTTTAGTAGACACAGGGTTTCACTGTGTTAGCCAGGATGGTCTCTATCTCCTGACCTCATGATCCGCCCGCCTCGGCCTCCCAAAGTGCTGGAATTACAGGCGTGAGCCACTGTGCCTGGCCCTTACACCATGTTTTTCTAATGTCATTTTGGGGAAGCATTATCAAAAACAGATACCACCTTCTGACATTCTGGAATGATTTTTGTTAAACTCACAAAAGTAAATAGAGGAATAAGGCAGAACTACCTAAAAACCATGATCAATCCTTTATGTCAGGACAAGAAAATGTATTCATATTTCCCTTACAAGTTTTCTTTCGGAGTTGAGCTTTGTAAACATGCGCATTGGAATATGTTACAGGTTCTGTTACGGAAGCATCAGGGATTCTGTCTACATCCTGTGGCCACACAAAAAGCCAATCACGGACACAATGAATATTGCCAAGGGAGAAAGGCTTTAATCCAGTGCTGCAGTCAAGGAGATGGGAGCTCATTCTCAAATCCATCTCCCCGATGACTAAAAATAGGGGTTTATATAGCAGGGAGGAAATGTAACAATATGTTAAGAAAACAGGAAGTAGGGAGGGATAAGGAAACAATCACAACAAATGAGGTGTCCACACCTCATGGATATGGTTGTCTGGTGAGTTTTTCTTTGAAAAAAAAAAAATTTTTTTTTGAGAGGCCTGAAATTGATTTCTTAAGGAAGGAACTCACATAAAACAAATGTAAGTTTCAACATTTAAGACCAGAAGGGTCAATTTTTGTTTATACGAAAAAAAAAAAAGAAAACCAAACCAAACCAAAATAAAATCCCCAAAACTCTCTATGGGATTATTGGGTCAGTTTAGTTCTGTGACTTGTTTGTATTTACAGAAGAATCTTCTAACTTTATATTTTATTTGAAATCTTCGGCTTTGAGCACTGAATAATGACAGATCACTACCAGTCATTTCAGTCTGACTAGAATCAAGTAGGGCTTTCTGTGTATACAGTTGGAAAATAGTTGGCCTGAGTCAGTGAGGAGTAGCTGAATGGGAGTTGAGATTCTTTTCTATTTTCTTAGATAGATGAGAAATTGAGAGGGCCTTGACCAGGTGCGGTGGCTCATGCCTATAATCCCAGCACTTTGGGAGGCCGAGGCAGGCAGATCACGAGGTCAGGAGATCGAGACCATACTGGTTAACATGGTGAAACCACGTCTCTACTAAAAAATAAAAAAAAATTTTAAATTAAAAAAAAAAAAAAGAAATTGAGAGGGCCTGAAAGACCTTTGATGAGATAAATTATATAATGTTGAAGTCAGAAGATTTTCTTCTATTTCTTTCTTTAAGACAGGGCCTCGGCCGGGTGCAGTGGCTCACGCCTGTAATCCCCGCACTTTAGGAGGCCGAGGCAGGCAGATCTTGAGGTCAAGAGATCGAGATCATCCTGGCCAACGTGGTGAAACCCTGTCGCTACTAAAAATACAAAAATTAGCTGGGCATGGTGGTACACGTCTGTAGTCCCAGCTATTCTGGAGGCTGAGGCAGGAGAATCGCTTGAACCCGGGAGACAGAGGTTGCAATGAGCCGAGATCGTGCCACTGCACTCCAGCCTGGTGACAGAGCAAGACTCTCATAATAATAATAATAATAATAATAATAATACAGGGTATCCCTGCATCACCCAGGCTGGAGTGCAGTGATGTAATCATAGCTCACTACAGTTTCCACCTCCCAGGCTCAAGTGTTCCTTCCACCTGAGCCTCCTGAGTAGCTGGGAGGACAGGTGTGTGCCACCACATCTGGCTAATTTAAAACAAATTTTTTTTTTTGTAGAGACAGGGTCTCTATGTTGCCTAGGCTGGTCTTGAACCCCAAGCCTCAAGTGATGCTTCCGTCTCACCCTCCCAAAGGGCTGGGATTACAGGCTTGAGTCATCACGTCCAGCCAGTTTTCTTCTATTTCAAAAGGAATTTTAAAGTAATGAGAGAGAAAGGAAAGCACAGAGAGCAAGTGCTGCATGATAGGAATAAATAAAAATATACAAAAAAAAAAAATCAGTAAAACCGTGTAAAGGGATCTCTCAAAAGTAAAAGATGGAAAAGAAGAAATAATCCTTTGGAGGCATCAGTTCAATCTCTTAACGCTAATTCATAATATTTATGATTTGAATTTCTGTTTCGATTATGAGATAATACTAAGTTTTAAATTTTTTGTTGTCTTGCAGTTCCAAGTTTTATACTGGTGACGTCGTCAAGTGCTAAAAGCTTATCCACTCTAAAAAGACTGCTGGATACAGCCACAGGCCAAAACTGCTAGTCTTAACATCCTTCCTCTATTTCTTAGCTTGTCTGTAGAAGAGAAGCAATGAATGGAGGAGACAGTACACACTTAACAGATTTTATCTGTCTTTGCACTTAGCTAATAAGCACTAACGCCAGTATGTCTTTAATCCAAGTATGTGCTATCCCAAAGTCCATGCCCTTTCCACCACCTTAGCCTCATATCTACTAAAGATTTCTGAGTCAACATCAAGAACCTGTTATTGAAAAGATCTAAGAAAATGCCAGAGTCAGATTTTTATGGGGTGACTGAATTTCAGAGGAATACATCAGGGAAAGTGAACTAAAGGCTTTTAGTTGAGGAAAGAATATCTGATCCTTAAAGGAATTACTTAATTTGAAATTCTAAGGATAGCATAGGTGTGATTTTCCAAGGAGAGTGTTCTTAAATCGAATGAGATTCTGAAATGTATCGACGACACAGAAAAATGTGTAATCTATATGCTAAATGATTAGACAAGGCAGAGACAAACAGAAAATAGAAACCAGAGGTTATGCTACCATAAATAAAGTAAAGAAGGCAAAGTGAAATTAAAATAAGATTAAAAAAAGAAAAGGAACAGAATAAAGCAAAGCAGTTCTTGCCACCTCTTTCTAAAATCTTTTCCCTACTTTTCTTGGCCCAACACTTGTGTTTGCTGCAGAGAAACAAATGCCGGCCTTGAGACTTACTTAACTACAGTTGACCCTTGAAAAACATGGGTTTGAACTGCAAGGTCCACTTATACATGGACTTTTTTCCACCTGTGCCACCCCTGAGACAGCAAGACCAACCCCTCCTCTTCCTCCTCCTCCCTAGCCTACTCAACTTGAAGATGACGAGGATGAAGACTTTTATGATGATCCACTTCCATTTAATGAATAGTAACTATATTTTCTCTTCCGTATGATTTTCTTAATAACATTTATTTTATCTAGCTTACTTTATTGTGAGAATACTGTCTATAATACGTAGAACATACAAAATATATATTAATTGCCTGTTGGTGTTATTGATAAGACTCCTGGTTAACAGCAGGCTATTAGTAACTGTTTTGGAACAGTCAAAAGTTATGTATGGATTTTCAACTGCATGGGGTTCGGCACCCCGGTATGGTTTAACTGTGTCCCCACCCAAATCTCATTTTGAATTGTAGTTCAATAATCCCCAGTATCATGGGAGGCACCTGGTGGGAGGTACTTGAATCACGGAGACGGGTCTTTCCCATGCTGTTCTTGTGATAGTGAATAAGTCTCACGAGATCTGATGGTTTTATAAGGGCAGTTCCCCTGCACATGCTCTCTTGCCTGCAGTCATGTAAGACAGGCCTTTGCTCTTCCTTCACCTTCCTCCGTGGTTGTGAGGCCTTCCCAGCCATGTGTAACTGAGTCCATTAAACCTCTTTTTCTTTATAGATTCCCCAGTCTCAGGTATTTCTTCACATCAGTGTGAAAATGAACTAATATAGCCCCTAACAAAGGTCAGCTCTAATACCAAGACATGCAAAGGGAGCTTGGTCCTTCTTTCTTCTGTTCTTGGTCCTTCTTTCTTTCTTCTGTTAAAGACCCTACCATGAACCTGAGACATCCTGGTTGATACAAACAGAAAGATCAGGAGAGGATTGTAAAGGGAATGACTTTCTCTTGATGTGAATCTACGTTATTTGATCCTCATGCAAAAGGCTCATGTCTGTGTCTCAACTGTTGAGTAGCACTGCCCCACAGCAACCAGTAGCAAGTAGCTACTGACTCAGTGTAATACCCTCAAATTATGTCTTTGAGATTAATCTCAAGGATCATAGAAGATACTAGATAATTCTAGAAGACACTAGAAGATGATTCTAGCATAAAGAAACATAACATCCACTCTTATACTAGCATGAAACAATTAGCCCTTTCTCAACAACAACAACGACACTAACAACAACAAAGTCACTTTGGAAGGCTGAGGCAGGATGATCACTTGAGTTCAGGAGTTTGAGACCAGCTGGGACAACATAGTGAGACCTCCAAAATTAAAAAAATTAGTTGGGTGCAATAGCTCACACCTGTAATCCCAGCACTGTGGGAGGCCAAGGCAGGAGGATTGCTTGAGGCCAGGAGTTTGAGACCAGCCTGTGGGACATAGTGAGACCTTGTTGCTAAAAAAACAAAACACACACACACACACACAGTTTTTTTTTTTTTCGACGAGCCTCACTGTGTGGCCCAAGCTGGAGTGCAGTGGCATGATCTCGGCTCACTGCAACCTCTGCTTCCTCGGTTCAAGCAATTCTCATGCCTCAGCTTCCCAAATAGCTGGAATTGCAGGCGCCCAATCACCACGCCTGGCTAA
>NW_012116188.1:1194413-1199815 GCF_000951035.1 Colobus angolensis palliatus
CAATCTCCTGACCTCATGTGATCCACACACTTCAGCCTCCAAAGTGCTGGGATTACAGGCATGAACCACCGTGCTCAGCCAAAAAACACATACACCTTTTACTTTCAAGAGAAATTGGTCTTTGCTAATACTCTTCACAAGGCAAACTGGAATTGTCCTTGGAATTGGAGATTGGGTTGGGAGAGGAGGAAAGGCACTTCTACTGTCAGAAAGTGGAAGTGCCGGCACCATGTGTAAGACGAGCCCTGTGTTAAATAGGAGCATACATGACAGAACTGAGCCACAACCAGAGGTGTGTAAGATCCTCAGGAATTAAAAATGAGATTGTTGCTCAACAATAAATAATGTAGCAACCTACATTGTTTAAAGTACATATGTATTTTTGATTTAAGAGAAATTTGAGGTTTCCTGTCATGGTTAATGGTAGGGATATGAATTTTTTTTTTTTTTTTTTTTTTTTTGAGACGTCTTTTTTTGTTGTCCAGGCTGGAGTGCAATGGCACGACCTCAGCTCACCGCAACCTCTGCCTCCCAGGTTCAAGCAATTCTCCTGCCTCAGCCCCCCAAGTAGCGGGGATTACAGGCATGCACCACCACACCTGGCTAATTTTGTATTTTTAGTAGAGATGGGGTTTCTCCATGTTGAGACTGGTCTCAAACTCCTAACCTCAGATGATCTGCCCGCCTTGGCCTCCCAAAGTGCTGGGATTACAGGTGTGAGCCACCGTGCCTGGCCAGGATATGAATTTTTACAAAGTGAACTCTTGTCAAAAGAGGAGATAGTAGAGCACATTCTGGGTTTTTTCTCTTGTCAACCACTAACTGGTTCACTTTTTATCTTGATTACTTTTTTCCAGGTCATTCAGTCATTCAGTTTTGTAATACTCTTCTTTCAGTCACAGAAAGTTTTTTTCTCTCTCTCTTTTTCTTTTCTTTCTTTTTTTTTTTTTTTTTTTTTTTTTTTTTTAGACGGAGTCTCCTCTGTTGCCCAGGCTGGAATGCAGTGGTGTGATCTTCGCTCATTGCTACCTCTGCCTCCCCAGTTCAAGCAATTCTCGTGCCTCAGCCTCTTGAGTAGCTGAGATTGCAGGTGCCCACCACCATGCCTGGCTAATTTTTGTATTTTTAGTAGAGATGGGGTTTCGCCATGTTGGCCAGGCTGGTTTTGAACTCCTGGGCTCAAGTAATTCATCTGCCTCGCTTCCCAAAGTACTGGGATTATAGGTGTGAGCCACCCTGCCCGGCTTCTTCTTTGCACAAATTCAAATGTGGCAAAATTAGTTGCAAAGATAGGAGCTAGTTTTAGGAGGCCTATATTCTAATAAAGCTCAGATTATAGAACTGTACATTTACAATTACTTAATGTTAAATTAATCTAAGACACTCAGGTACACTGATGCATGAACAAGAAATAGGGGTTTCAACTGATTAGTTAGAATGAGACTAGGTTATGCTGCAATGACAAATAAACTTAAAATTTCCATGACATATCACTGGTTCATGTTATACATCCACTGAAGGTTGACAGGGGCTTTGATCCTCAGACTACAAGAGACTCAAGCTGACATTGGCTCACTATCGTGTTACACTACCATCTCAACACATATCTCAAAGGACATTACAACAGGGCATGGTGTGGAGGACTCACAAACCAAATCCTCCTCACAGCCTAGTGGCCAGACCTAGTCACATGGCTCCAACTTAACAGCAAGAGCTACAAAAAAGAGGAGTACCAGAGATGGTGATTCTTCTCATCGCTACTACACCATGTTATTTGAAAAATAATCTATGTTATGTGTAGACTGTATGACTATTGCTATCATTTTAGAAACATGCTTGGTGGACTTTTTATTAAAAAGTCATGATGGGGCCAGGCGTGGTTGCTCATGCTTGTAATTCCAACAGTCGGGAGGCCGAGGTAGGTGGATCTCTTGAGGTCAGGAGTTCGAGACCAACCTAGCCAACATGGTGAAACCCCGCCTCTACTAAAAATACAAAAAATTAGCTGGGCATGGTGGCATGTGCCTGTAATCCCAGCTACTAGGGAGGCTGAGGCAGGAGAATTGCTTGAATCCGGGAGGCAGAGGTTGTGGTGAGCCGAGATCATGCCACTGTACTCCAGCCCAGGCAACAGTGTAAGACTCTGTCTCAAGAAAAAAAAAAAAAAGATTAGAATCACTGGAGAGCTGGTCCCTATCCCTCAGTATTTTAGCACAGTGAGTCTGAGGTGCAGTCCAGGAATTTAAATTTTAACAAGCACTTCTGAGGCTTTTCATGCAAGTGGTCTTCAGGGTTTGATAAACACATGAGCACCAGTTTCTGTCTTCTGACAGTGAAGCGTCAAGGCTTCATCATGTGTGTGCGTGTGATTTTTTATTTTGATGAGCAGGGTGCTAAGAAGCAGATGGCTGTTACTTCTAGCACATTGATCTTCACAAGTTGAAAGCCTCCATGGACATGGATCCCAAGGCTTCAAAGGTGTGTGGACAAAAGCAGCTGAAAGTGAGAGATAGTAGAAGGCACAGTGCAAGAAGCTGTGGAGGATACAACAGCCATGAGCGGGTGCGGAGGAAGAATGGAAATGAGGGTGA
The DNA here is from genome assembly GCF_000951035.1 of Colobus angolensis palliatus. NCBI lineage: Eukaryota > Metazoa > Chordata > Mammalia > Primates > Cercopithecidae > Colobus > Colobus angolensis. The sequence continues at coordinate 1,197,005 of NW_012116188.1, forward strand.
AAAACATCCCAGTGGACAAACCATATCGCTGGAGAGAGGGATTAACTTATCTGGGTCAACATATGGTCTGGTGGAAAGAGAACATGCTGAAAGCATTCCACAATATGGCAAAGGATTTTGTGATGGTTTTATTTAGAACCACTTGACTGAGAAACAAAAATGGGTCTGAGAAGGGGCAAAGTCCTGCTGAACTCCCTGTCATTGGAAATGTGATCATGTGCTAAAGAATTAATCAGAGATGTACATGAGTACTCACGCTCAAAGTTTTTGCAGCATCTTTGTAATGATGAAAAATTGGAAATCACCTAAGTGTATGCCACTCGGAAATTGGTTAAGGACATTACACTTCATCTATGTGATGGGATGTTATGTAACCATTGAAAGGGATGTTGACTCACACCTGTAGACTCTATATTTTGGGAGGCTGAGGTGGGAGGATTACTTGAGGTTAGGAGTTCAACACCAGCCTGGACAACATAGTGAGACCCTGTTTCTCCAAAAAAAAAAAAAAATGCCAGGTGTGGTAGTGCAATCCTTAATCTTAACTATTTGGGAGGCTGAGGTGGGAGGACTACTTGGGCCTGGGAGGTTGAGGCTGCAGTGAGCTATGATCATGCCACTGCACTCCAGCCTGTGTGACAGAGCAAGAACACGTCTCAAAAAAAGTGGTATTGGAACATCCAGTAAAGCCAGCAAAATTAATAGGTTTACAAAATTTCCTTCTAACACTGACTGGAATGAAGAAAACAAAATATACCAAAAGAAACATCCTCTAACCCTGTATCTAGGAAATTTTCCCAACCTCATACCACAGACTTCAAGACATCTAAATCCAAATACAAGATACTCAATGCATCCAAATAAAAAACAATTAGGTCTGAATTGCAATACAATTCTGGGAACCAACCCACAACTCCTTTTTTGGAGTGAGCTGCAGCACGTGGTGAGAGAAGGCTCAATTTCTGAAAAATCCCACTAATACTTCTCATTTCGGCGGAACAGGCAATAGGGGCCTGAGCTGGCAAGAGAAAAGATCTGGAATGTTCTGCTTGGGGCCCCTTTTCCCCTGCTGTACAGTTAAACATCAGTCCAAGGCCACAGTGGTGGGAGAGAGTACAGAAATAGGCTTCTAGCAGCAATTGTCCCTGAGGGCCAGGCAGCTACGACATAGCAAGCTGGCTGGAGAAAAGTACTTGTGGCCACAACAGACAAGGCGTTCACACGCTGCTGGGCTGGGATCCAGCTTCATATCTGATCTGCCAGAGAGGGGAGACAAACCCAACCCTCCAGACCCACTACCCAGCTATTGGACAGGGTAGGTTCTCTATCCATTGGATGGGGACCCTAGTCAAGGGTTTCATCAAAATTAGAAATAAGATGAATGGAAAAATAGGCTAGGTGTGGTGGCTCACGCTTGTAATCCCAGCACTTTGGGAGGCCGAGGTGAGCGGATCACTAGAGGTCAGGAGTTCCAGACCAGCCTGGCCAACATGGTGAAACCTCATCTCTACCAAAAAATACAAAAATTAGCTGGGTGTGGTGGAACATGCCTGTAATTCCAGCTACTCAGGAGACTGAGGCACGAGAATCTCTTGAACCTGGGAGGCAGAGATTGCAGTGAGTTGAGGGTGCACTCAAGCCTGGGCGATCGAGAGACACTGTGTCCAAAAAAAAAAAAAAAAAAGGAGAAAGAGTTCCCAGCTTTAACTGCACGTAGACCCACCTCCCTCCCCACCCTTCTCAGACAGCTTTGTGACCAATGAGTAAAAATGATTTTGATCCAAGCCCCAGCTCAGATTCCATAGGGAAGATGCATATTGCATGCAGGGAAACAGAGAGACAAGCAAAAGAGACCACATCAGTATTATTTAGGGGGAATAGTGGGCCCATGGAGAACTGCCACTATTGCAAAATGACTAAGCAACAAGAAACATAGTGTGGTGTCTATGCAAGAATTCTGCCTCTCATCTAAAAAACAAGGAAGAGGAAGAAAGGAGCTTAAAACATACAAGACAAAGAATTCTCTCTGGAATAAAATTTCCGAAAATTGTTTCTACTCCCAAGTAAATTAAGAAAACACATAAAATCAGAATAATGGAATGGAGAGGACTGCAGATCTCTGAAATACCTGGTACTAAAATATACACAGTAGGTGGAAGAGACTCCTCATTGTCTCCCGTTAGGAAGGGCTACGTACATTTTATAAAGCTGTGACTTTTTTTTTTTTTTTCTGCTTTAGGTCCAAGGTAGGGTCTTGCTCTGTCACCCAGGCTGGAGTGCAGTGGTGCAGTCATAGCTCTCTGCAACCTCCAACTCCTGGGCAGTCCTGTGCTTTATAGGATATTTAGCTCCACCCTGGCCTCTACCCTTAGACATCAGCAGCATTCTCCTCTTCCCACACACAGGTGGGAGAACTAAAAATGTCTCTAGATATTGCCAAATATTCCCTGGTTGTTGGCGGAGGGGAGGCAGGTAAAATCACCGTCGGATGAGAACCACTGTTTTAGAGATTAAGTAGCTTGCCCAGGTCTCATAAGAGAGAAGGGGTTGGATTGTTTGTTTGTTTGTTTTAGTACTTTATTGTTGTTGGTTTTTTGTTTTTTTTTTTCTTTTTAGAGATGAAGTCTCACTTTGTCACCTGGGATGGAGTGCAGTAGCATGATCTCAGCTTATTTATTGCAGCCTCGACCTCCCAGGCTCAAGCAATCCTTCTACCTCAGCCTCCTGAGTAGCTGGGACTACAGGCACCTGCCACCACACCTGGCTATTTTTGTATTTTTTGTAGAGATAGGGTTTTGTCTTGTTGCACAG
>NW_012116188.1:1200445-1219979 GCF_000951035.1 Colobus angolensis palliatus
TTTTTTTTTTTCTTTTAGATTCAGGGGGTGCATATGCAAGTTTATTATATGGATATGTTGTGTGATGCTGGGGTTTGGGCTCCTGTTGAACCCATCACCTGAGAAGTGAGCATAGTATCCCATAGGTAGTTTTTCAGCCCTCGCTTCCCTCCCTTCCCCATTTTAGAGATGCTAGTGTCTGTTTATCCCCATCTTTATGTCCATGTGTACCCAATGTTTATCTCCCATTTACAAGAACATGAGGTATTTGCTTTTCTGTTTCTGTGTTGCTGCAAAGGACATGATTTCATTCTTTTTGATGGTTGCAGGAGTTAGATTTCGAATCCAGGTCTGAATCAAAGCTTATGCCTTTTGGCCAGGCACAGTGGCTCATGCCTGTAATCCCAACACTTTGGGAAGCTGAGGCAGGCAGATCACTTGAGGCCAGAAGTTCGAGACCAACCTAGGCAACATGGTAAAACCCTGTCTCTACTGAGAATACAAAAAGTAGCCAAGCATGGTGGCACATACCTGTAATTCCAGCTGCTTGAGAGGCTGAGGCATGAGGATTGCTTGAACCTGGGAGGCAGAAGTTGCAGTGAGCCTAGATTGTGTCACTGCACTCCAGCCTGGGCAACAGAGCGAGACTCCATCTCAAAAAAAAAAAAAAATTAAAAAGCTTATGCCTTTTGCCGTCATGCACTGCCCTGTCTTTCCCACTTCACCTCCTGCACGCCTCCCCACTGCCTTCAGGTATGCTATACTCTTCCTCCTGCCATAGTTTCTGCCCTAACCTCAGCCTGGAACTTTCTTCCTTTCCCGATCCGACTTGGACAGTTCTGATCATTTATCAACAGACAGCCAGAGTTGTCACCTAGGGCAGCCCCAACTCCAAATCCTAAATTCAATGACATCAGTCTCTGACCACAGCCTCCGTGCCCTCCACTGCCTGCCTCTCGCCCAGGCTCTGAGGAGTTGAGACTGAATGTGCTTGTGTGCCATGATTTGCCTAGAGCCTAGGGTATAGAAGACCGGCTCTTGTTTGCTGAGTCAAATTAAGTTGAAGCCCACTACAGATACTTCTCTATCTCATTGAGATATCTAGGACCTCAACCCTTCTTGTTTCCTTCAGTTATTCATTGGAAAGTTATTTGCCAAATACTTTCCCTTGCCACATAGTCCCTATAGCAATCAGGGTTCTCCAGACAGACAGAACCAACAGGCTTCATATATGAGAGGGGATTTATTAGGGAAATTAGTTCATGTGATTATGGAGACTGAGAAGTCCCACAACCCACAACCAGCTATCTATAAGCTGGAAACCCCAAGATGCTGGTAGCATGGCTTAGTCCAAGTCTGAAGGCCTCCAAACCAGGGAAGCCGACGGGGTGTAACTCTCAGTCCAAGGCCAAAGGCTGGAGACCCTGAGGGACTGCTGGTATTAAGTATTCAGGCCAGGGAGCCTGAAGTTGTCGTCCAAGGAAAGGAGAGGAAGAGTGTGTCCCAGCTCTAGCAGATAGATGGACATACTGGTCCTTTCTCTGTTTCTGTTCTCTCTGGGCCCCCAGCAGATTGGATGGTGACCACACTGAGGGCAGATCTTCCCTACCTCGTTTACAAAGACTCAGATGCTATCACCTCTGGAAATACTCTTGCAGACACACCAAAAATAATGCTTTACCAGTTTGCTAGGCATTCTTTAATCCAGTCAAGTTGACATCTAAAATTAACCATCACACGAGGCGGGTGGATCACTTGAGGCCAGGAGTTTGAGACCAGCCTGGCCAACATGATGAAATTTTGTCTCTACTGAAAACAAAGAATATCAGTCGGGCGTGGTGGCATGTGCTCTGCTTGTAATCCCAGATACTCGGGAAGCTGAGGCATGAGAATCACGTGAACCCCAGAGGTGGATGTTGCAGTGAGCCGAGATCGTGCCACTGCACTCCAGCCTGGGTGAAAGAGAGAGACTCTGTCTCAAAATACAAATAAACAAACAGGCCGGGTGTGGTGGCTCACGCTTGTAATCCCAGCACTTTGGAGGGCCAAGGCAGGTGGACCACCTGAGGTCAGGAATTCAAGACCAGCCTGGCCAATACGGTGAAACCCCACCTCAAAAAAACAAAACAAAACAAAGAAACAAAAAAATAAATAAATAAAACAAATACCATAAAATAGATTTAACCATCACAGTGCCCACTCTCAGGAAGCGAGTCAGAGATAGAAGATGAAGATGATTCTTTATACTTTAATGCGGGTGAGTGGCAGAAAATAAATAGGCAGTTATTGCAATTGTACGGGATGCTCTATATGGAAGGTGGTATTTTTTTGTTTTTTGTTTTGTTTTGTTTTTTGCTATCCAGACTAGACTCCAATTGAATCACCTTCTCCCAAAGATTCTTGAGTCCCACAACTTATCTCTTCACTTTACACAGTTGCCTTGCAAACCACCAGACTGAGACGAATGTGCACTAACCTTATTGCTGGACGCTACCAGATTGGTAAACTTCACCTAGCTTCTCAGAAACTCCTCCAAAACTTGACCTCTCTCCTAAAATTTCCCCCACCTCTTGATTGGGAGGGGACTTTGCTTCCAAAAGACCTGCCCAGAAACCATCTTTCTTTCTCAGCCATGCACTTCCCACCTGTGTCAGAGGCCAAGCTTTCCCTGCACCTGTCTCTCCTGAAACCTTGCTCCCGAATTACCTTCTCTCTCCCTCTGTGTTGTCGTCTTCTCACATCTCTCCATTCAAGAAAAAAATTCTGTCCAGAACCCTTGGCCTCCCTCAAGTTACCATCTCATCTTTTCTTTCTTTTTCCATAGCCCAGTTCTTTGAAAACACCATGTTCACTCATCATCTGCATTTCCTCACCTCAAAAAAGCTAGACTGTCTTTTTTGGTGTCTATAAGCACCTCCTCAGGCCAGGTACGGTGGCTCACACCTGTAATCCCAGCACTTTGTGAGGACAAGGCGGGTGGATCACCTGAGGTCAGAAGTTCAAGACCAGCCTGGCCAACATGGCAAAACCCCGTCTCTACCAAAAATACAAAAATTAGCCAGGTGTGGTGGTGGGCGCCTGTAGTCCCAGCTACTTGGGAGGCTGAGGCATGAGAATTCCTTGAACCCGGGAGGTGGAGATTGTAGTGAGCCGAGATTGTGTACTGCATTCCACCCTGGGCGACAGAGCAAGACTCTGTCTCCAAAAAAAAAAAAAAAAAACTCCTCGTTCATGGTCTGATCCAAAAGTTATGCTTCAGTTCATCTCTCCATAGCATTTGCATTTGTCAAAATTAACACTCCATGTTTTCTTTCTAGAAAAGAAACACTGTGGCATATTTACATAGTAGGATTTTCTCTCTCTTTCTCTCTCTTTTTCTGTCTTTAAAGAGACTGGGTCTTGTTTGATCACCCAGGCTGGAGTGCAGTGGCATGATCACAGCTCACTGCAGCCTTGACCTCCTTGACCTCCTGGGCTCAAGCAAGGTCTCAAGTGATCCTCCCACCTCAGCCTCCCAAGTAGCTGGGACTATAGGTGTGTGCCACCATGACTGGCTAATTTTTTAATTTTTTGTAGAGATAGAGTCTTGCTATGTTGCTCAGACTAGTCTCTTGCTCCTATGCTCAAGGAATCCTCTCACCTCAGCCTCCCAAAGTGTTGGGATTACAGGCATAAGCCCGGGTGGGATTCTCATTTACAAAAATTCCAGGCACTCTATGTAATGAACTAAACAACACACAAATCTATGAAAAACAATGTAAGCCCCCTGGGTTTTCAGTCTTCCCCTGTGAGCTATCTTCCATGCTGTATAAATACACCCATGGAGAAGGGTTTCTCCTCCTTCCTCCCCTTCCCATTTCCATTCCCCTTCCTCCTTCCTCTCTTCTTTTGTTATCTTCCTTTCACTTGATGTAAATTTCTTGCTTACGTCTTTTTCTTTGTTTTTCTGTTGTTTTGGGGCAGAGAACACATCCTCCCCACTCCTGATGGCTGAGTCAAGTGAGGGAGTGTGAACAGCCAGGACTCTCCCTATCCCTTTGCTGACTCTACCCCAGGGGAGGCAGGTAACCTGTCAGGGTTGATGAAATGACCCCCAGCCATGCTCAGCTCACCTTCTCTCTTTCTGAAAGCAGGATAACCCTATCTTTGCTGGGGAGAGGTCTTCTGCATTGCAGCACTGCTATGAGGGGTTGGCACCTTGTAGATTTCGCATCCAGTATTAGAAGACACTCACTTTTCACACTAAACTACGCCTTCCATCCTAGCCCCTACTCCAGACTAAGGGTGAGATTTGGGATCCCAGCAGCCCTACTCTTTGTCCCACATCTCAATTTGTTCAGAATTCAGGTTAGAAAGAAGCTCCGGTAACATTTATTCAAGCATCCAAACATTTGGTGAGTTGTTTGTTCTTTTTATTTATTTATTTATTGAGACTGCATCTCGCTCTGTCGCCCAGGCTGGAGTGCAGTGGCACGATCTTGGCTCACTGCAACCTCCACCTACCGAGTCCAAGCAATTCTCCTGCCTCAGCCTCCCAAGTAGCTGAGATTACAGGCACGCATCACCACGCCTGGCTAATTTTTATATTTTTAGTAGAGACGGGGTTTCGCCATGTTGCTCAGGCTGGTGTCAAACTCCTGGGCTCAAGTGATCTGCCCACCTCAGCCTCCTAAAGTGCTGAGATTACCGGTGTGAGCCACCGCACCCCAGCCAAATTGTCTGTTCTTTTTCGTCAAGTAGAGTGGGCACGATGGCTCTCATTCCATCTCACAAGCCTCACGGTATTTTATTTGTCTCATGAGGTGATTTATGGTTTTTCTCCCTTAATATCAGTATCTGTGTCTAATTTTTATGTAGTCAAATATGTTGGCCTTTTCTTTTCTGGCATCTCCCACTCAAAAGATATATAAATGTTCTCAAAATTTTATTTTATTGTTTGAAAACTTGTTTTGATCATTGATATATCTGAAACTTGTTATTCATATAGTTTAACTTGGGGAGTCCAATTTTATATTTTACCAGATGGACAGCCAGTTATGCTAGCACCATTTATTATAAAAAACAAACTTTCCCTAATCGATATCTCACTTTTTGTTTTTTACTTATTATTATTTTTTTAATTGAGACAGAATCTTATTACATTGCCTAGGCTGGAATGTAGTGGTGATTCACAGGTGCAGTCCTAGCTCAGGGCAGCCTCGACCTTCTGGACTCATGTAATCCTCCCACTTCAGCTGCCAGAGTAGTTGGTGTCAGGCCTCTGAGCCCAAGCCTGCATGTATACATCCAGATGGCCTGAAGCAAGTGAAGAATTACAAAAGTGAAAATGGCAGGTTCCGGCCGGCAAGGTGGCACATGCCTGTAATCCCAGAGCTTTGGGTGGCCAGGGTGGGCGGATCACAAGGTCAGGAGATCCAGACCATCCTGGCTAACATGCTGAAACCCTGTGTCTACTAAAAATACAAAAAATTAGCTGGGCATGGTGGCGGGCGCCTGTAGTCCCAGCTACTCGGGAAGTTGAAGCAGGAGAATGGCGTGAACCCGGGAGGCGGAGCTTGCAGTGAGAGGAGATCATACCACTGCACTCCAGCCCGGGCAACAGAGTGAGACGCTGTCTCAAAAAACCAACAACAACAACAAAAGGAAACGAAGGTTCCTGCCCTAACTGATGACATTACCTTGTGAAATTCCTTCTCCTGGCTCAGAAGCTCCCCCACCGAGCACCTTCTGACGCCCCCGCGCCCCACCGCCCCTGCCAGCCAGAGAACAACCCCCTTTGACTGTAATTTTCCACTATGTACCCAAATCCTATAAAAGGGCCCCACCCCGCTTGTTGCAGTGAGTGGAGATCCCGCCACTGCACTCCAGCCTGGGCGACAGAGCCAGACTCCGTCTTAAAAAAAAAAAAAAAAAAAGGGCCCCACCCTTGTCTCCCTTCCTGACTCTCTTTTCAGACTCAGCTCGCCTGCACCCAGGTGATTAAAAAGCTTTATTGCTCACACAAAGCCTGTTTGGTGGTCTGTTTACACGGACGCGCGTGACTTGAATATATTTTTGCTATAAAAAAATTGAACAATATGCGTGATGTGAAAAAAAGCTGCCTTATCCTTCAGTCTCCCGACTGTAGTCCTTATCTCAGAGGTAGCTATTGTTTTCAATTTGGTGAATATCGTCCCAGATCTTTACTTCTTATATTTACTTACGAAGATGAGTGTATATCCAAATACAGCTTTTTATGTGTATGTGTATGGGGTATGTGTATATATGTGTTTATGTAAGTGAGTGTCACATTATATGAGTTGTTCCATACCTTGCTTTTAAAAATTTATGTCTTGAGTTTTTCACTTCAGAACAGCATAGATCTAACACATTTTTAAAAACGGGCTAGTCAGTATTCTTTATGGTGGAGACACAATCTTTGATTTAACCCCCTCCCGTATTGGCTGAAATATAGGGTCTTTCCAATTATTTGGTATCATAAACAACATAACTCTGAAAATCCTTGTACTTCCCTTTTAACCCACATAGGCAATTATTTCTCTAAGGCAGATGGTGAGAAATAAAAGATGGGGCTGAATTTTAAGTGTGTTTTTGTTTCTTGTGTTTGTACATACTGTCCAAATGCCTCCCCTGAAGTCCTGACCTTTTTTTTTTTTTTTTATGACCGAGTTTTGCTCCTGTTGCCCAGATGGGAGTGCAATGGTGCACTCTCGGCTCACTGCAACCTCTGCCTCCCAGGATCAAGCGATTCTCCTGCCTCAGCCTCCCTAGTAGCTGGGATTGATTACTGGCATGTGCCACCACGCCCAGCTAATTTTGTATTTTTAGTAGAGACGGGGGTTTCTCCATGTTGGTCAGGCTGGTCTCGAACTCCTGACCTCAGGTGATCCTTCCTCCTCGACCTCCCCAAGTGTTGGGATAACAGGAGTGAGCCACCGCGTCCGGTCAGTCCTGACCTTTTCTTGTGTATGTTATGGGCTGTCCTAGAAAACAAGTGTCGTGTGCGTCTGTGTGAAGAGACCACCAAAAAGGCTTTGTGTGAGCAGTAAAGCTTTTTAATCACCTGGGTGCAGGCAGGCTGAGTCCGAAAAGAGAGTCAGCGAAGAGAGATAAGGGTGGGGCCGTTTTATAGGATTTGGGTAGGTAAAGGAAAATTATAGTCAAAGGGGGGTTGTTCTCTGGCGGGCAGGAGTGGGGGTCACAAGGTGCTCAGTGGGGGAGCTTTTTGAGCCAGGATGAGCCAGGAGAGGGACTTTCACAAGGTAACGTCATCACTTAAGGCAAGGACCGGTCATTTTCACTTCTTTTGTGGTAGAATGTCATCAGTTAAGGCGGGGCAGGGCATTTTCACTTCTTTCCTTACTTCACTTCTTTTGTTCTCACTTCAGTTACTTCAGGCCATTTGGGCGTATATGTGCAAGTCACAGGGGATGCGATGGCTTGGCTTGGGCTCAGAGGCCTGACAAGAAGACCTTTTTTTTTTTTTTTGAGACAGAATCTCATTCTGTCTCCCAGGCTGGTGTGCAGTGGCGCCATCTCGGCTTATTGCAACCTCTGCCTCCCAGGTTCAAGCGATTCTCCTGGCTCAGCCTCCGGAGTAGCTTGGATTAAAGGTGTGCGCCACCACGCCTGGCTAATTTTTTTTTGTATTTTTAGTAGTGACGGGGTTTCACCATGTTGGCCAGGTTGGTCTCAAACTCCTGACCTCAGGTGATCCACCACCCGCCTCGACCTTCCAAAGTGCTGGGACTACAGGTGTGAGCCACCGCACCCAGCCAAGACAAGGCCATATATATATATAAATACTTTAAGTTTTAGGGTACATGTGCACAACGTGCAGGTTTGTTACATATGTATACCTGTGCCATGTTGGTGTGCTGCACCCATTAAGTCATCCATCAGTGACAGACTGGATTAAGAAAATGTGGCACACATACACCATGGAATACTATACAGCCATAAAAAAGAATGAGTTCATGTCCTTTGTAGGTACATGGATACAGCTGGAAACTGTCATTCTCAGCAAACTATCGCAAGAACAGAAAACCAAACACCACATGTTCTCACTCATAGGTGGGAATTGAACAATGAGAACACTTGGACACAGGAAGGGGAACATCGTAAGGCATTATTTTTAAAGGAGTGACTTTTATTTAAAAGTGACAAGCAGAATTTTGCCTCTGGAAGTTGAAACTCTAACTTTGGGGTCCTCTGTTTCATTGTAAAGTGGGTGTGAATCTCACGTCACCAACTCAGATGTGCCAGACATATCACCATATTCCTAACCATTTCATTTGCACCTGAACTGAAGTCTCAGTCAAATTAGGGGCTATCAGTGAATTCCCGTGCCAGTTAGTGTGGGGTTTGTGTGCATCCCCTAGGCCTGGTTGCTTGGTTGTGGCAGAAGACAGAAAGGCACTGGTGAGGAGTGGGGTGAGGATGGGTTTGCTGTTTTTTTTTTTTTCTTGCTGTTAGCTACTCTCAGAGGCCGCTGCAGGAGTGCATGCTCTCCCATCTGGTGCTTGTTGGACTGTGTGTGTCTCAGCTGCATGGACTCACCAGACCTGGCTCTTTCTCTGCTATTTCTCACCTCTTGGGGGCAGAGAAAATGCTTGGCTGTAGTTCCTTGACAGGTTGGTGTGCAGGGAATTGTATCCGACTCTCTCCATCCCCACTGTGTGGCCGTGCTTTATAGCCACACCGCTGACCCTGAGCTGGTGGGGTGGACACTGGGAGCTTTGTCACACCCTGGGCTTTACATAAGCACAGAGGGACAGGACCTGTTCTCTTAGATTCCCCAAGTAGATCTATGATTTCTAGAAATCCTTGCCTCCACTTGGCCGCAGGCCAGTTGTATGGAGAATGGAGGGGCACCCATAGATAGGGTGAAGATTCATTAGTGCTGGTCGGCCTGGACCAGTCCTGGTTCATGTGTGTGTCCAAGGCAGTCATTAACAACGCTCCCTTTCACTTTCAGAAGGGTCCTGGTATCGATAGTAAACTATATGATCACCCTACTCAAACAGAATCTAGTTTATCTGGTTCCTTTTTAATTCTCCCCTCTTCCAACCTTGAGAATCGATATCTCATTTTGGTTTGGAAAACCTGATTTTTAACAAGCTCCTCATATTCTTCCTAATTGAGTGTTTATGGTGTAAGATTCATGCTGTGACTCTTTCAAGACCAGGCATTTGACACTGAAAACCCAGATGGTTGCAACTCCAAAAGCCATTTCCCCTGATTTCCCGATGTAATAACCCTTTCCGGGGAGGTACAATGGACGCCTCACAGTCTACTCTGTCTGGCAAAAGGGCCATGGAGTAGAAAGAAATTACCACTAATGAAAAACACATTGCTTAGGATTCTAAAAACTTATCTTACCACATCTCCCTCCTGTAATCCCTCCTGCCTTTACGAAGAAAGTTTACTTCTCATGGAGGTGTCCTCTGCTACCCGACTCCCCAGGAAGTGGGATCAGAATCTTGGCTCTAAGCTGGGGGATCTGGAGAGTTTCCATGCAAGATCAGTGTGGTTTGCTGACCTAGGGCCATCTGGGGTGACTTTGGTCAATGACAGGCCAGATGCCCATCCTGATCACAAGTACCCCTGAAGGTCAAGGAGTTAGACACAACCTTGGAGAGTCTGAATTGAGTGAAATTACCCTGAATTCACTAAAGTGAAATTTCTGCCACCCATGGGAAGGGGCACACAAAATAGAAACTGAATAAAGTCATGGAAAAATAAAGCAAGTTCCACTTTTTGCATATCTGAGTTGTGGCCTCGGACTTACCTCTGCTACATGCAGGGACTCCTGTGCAACTTATATTAATAATAATAATGATGACAACAATGATGATGGCTAATATTTATGGACTGCTTGCTCTGTGCCAGGCTGTGTTCTAGGGGCTTTCCATGTTATTCTATTGTAGCTACTATTATGTGTCCCATTTTACAGAAGAAAACTGAGTCACAGAGAGATGAAATGATTGTCCAAGGTCAGAGTATACATTAGCCCCAGAAACTGAAGACAAATCCCAGAATGGAATTCGTAGCAGGTCACTCCAAGACATGAGAACACTGGTGTGCGGACATAAGGCAAATAAAGGTCTTAGAAATTCTTGTTGATTTAGGAATACTAATGGGCTGTGATGAGACTGCACTGGGAAAAAAACCCAAAACTATAGTTTCTGGGTATATGCTGGATAGCCAGCAAAAGGAAGACATTTTAGGAGCAAGGAAAGGATAATTTTTTTTTTTTTAAGACCGAGTTTTGCACTGTCACCCGGGCTGGAGTGCAATGGCGTGATCTTGGCTCACTGCAGCCTCTGCCTCCCTGCCTCAGCCTCCCAAGTAGCTGGGATACAAGCATGTGCCACCACACCTGGCTAGTTTTTTGCATTTTTATTACAGATGGGGTTTCACTATGTTGGCCAGGCTGAACTCCTGACCTCGTGATCCGCCTGCCTCGGCCTCCCAAAGTGATGGGATTACAGGCATGAGCCACCGCGCCTGGCCAGAAAGGATAATTTAAAGCTCTTCTGTGCCTGGGTGCGGTGGCTCATGCCTGTAATCCTGACACTTTGGGATGTTAAGACGGGTGGAGAACTTGAGCCCAGGAGTTCGAGACCAGCCTGGACAACACAGTGAGACCTCCGTCTCTCTCTGCAAAAAATACAAAAATTAGCCAGGTCTGGTGGCACGTGCCTGAAGTCCCAACTACTCAGGAGGCTGAGGCGGGAGGGTCACTGGAGCCGGGGAGGTTGAGGCTGCAGTGAGCCATGATCACACTGCTCTACTCCAGCCTGGGGGACGGAGAGAGACCCTGTCTCAAAAATAAATAAATAAATAAATAAATATAAAAACTCTTCTGGGAATTTCAAAGTGAACTAAGATTTGTCCTAGAAGGAGAGAAGCCTTGTAGCTTGTTGTTCCACATCAGCAACCCCAGCCCTGACCACCCAGGTAGAGGGATCCCAGGCTTTCACCTGCCACGAATTCCCTGAGCCACTGCAGAGCTGCTGTGCTTTGGAGGTGCCTCCTAGATTCATGGCCGGAGGGAAAATGCACTCGTCCTAAAGGAGATGAGGTTTTTATTTTGTTTTGTTTTGGAGACAACCTCTAAGAGTTTCCAGAAGAGCAGCTTCCCCTGATGTTGTCAGTGGGGAGTGGAACATTTGATGGTAGACCGTCACACACATGCTAAGGTGGGTGCGTGCGGCACTTCTGCAAACTGCAAGAGCCTAGGCCAAGCCTGCCCCCTGTTCTCCATCTTGCTAGACAGCCAAGTCCTAGAAGAAAAGACGAGGAGAGGAGGCAGGGCTGGGCATGCAGGTTGAGGAATGAACTCGCTTCACTTGGTCCCCTGAAGGAGAGGTACTTGTAGTTCCACACTCTAAACTGGCTAACAATAACCCCCAGGTAGGTAAGCAGATCGGAGAGAGAGGGGTATGGCTGGGGAGGCAGCAGGTGTTCAGAACCCCCCATGCAGCAGGGCTTGGGAGCAGGAGAGGAGAGATGACCTCAAAGGATGTCTGGGCCTAAGGGCCTGGGGCCACCTTGAGGTCCCTGTGCACCGCATGAGGCACAGGCTGTAGCTGAGCATTTCCTGGTGTGGCTGAGTACAGTGTGGATGCAGCACAGAAAGCCAGAGCTTGGCTAACGGGAGCTGTAACCAAGCCAGAGGCTGTCTCAGAGGATGCAGGGCCTCAGAGGAGGCCTGTGGGGACAGAACAGGCCCCAGGGACCAGGCAGCTCTTCCCACAGTTTTTGCAAGTCCCACACTCTCCATTCCCAGAGTTTAGATGCAACTCTAGGAAAGGAAGAGGGAAAAACTGGAACTGCTGAAAGAAGTTATAAAACTGGCTGAGAATGGCCTGAATTGGCTAAGATTTAATTCTCACTCCAACTTAAGGGTTGGTGGTGAATGGTGATGACATTTCTTAATATAAACAATGAATTTATTATAAAAAATTAAAGTCCCAATTCCTGTATATCAGACTTTAAGTTCTAAGTAACTCGTACCCATGCTGTTTGTTTTGGGAAGTTTGCTAGAATAGGCCCTATGGTACTCAAAAAGTAGCATCTGAGATTCTTTTTTTTTGTTTTTGGTAGAGGTCTTGCTTTGTTGCTCGGGCTGGTCTTGAACTCCTGGGCTCAAGCAATCCTCCTGCCTCAGCCTCTCAAAGCACTGGGATTACAGGTGTGAGCCACTATGCTGGCCTTAACACCTGAGATTCTCAAAGAAACCGGGAAATCACTATTAACTCAAAGGCGGATGAAAAGAATTCTGGTTTGTGCATTCCAATGAGTGGTGATTCTCTTGATTTGTGATGTGAGAGGTGGGAGCCGTGGCTCTGTCTGAATGAAGACGATGCCAGTTCCTGTGGAAAAGGGTTTTTATTCACGTTTTGATTGTTGCTTACAGGCACGAAACAAAGGAAAGAAATAGAAGTGTTTGTTTTTGAGAGAGACTTTGAGAGACTGGCAGGAACCCATAGATTTGCAGTGGGCTCAGATGATAGTGGGAAGGTGGATCCCCGCACTCTCTGGCACCGAGGGCATTGTATTAATAGGGCTGTTTGCAGAGACACTGGTGACTTTGTGCCAGGGCAGCAGATAACCCTTCTTCGAGCAGCCTCATGGGCAGTACAGGTCAAACAGGAGGGAGGAGCTGGGCAGGAAGAGACTGGCAGCAGGATGGCTGGGCCCTGGGAGTCACAGAAGGTCATGCCTGGAAGACTTGGATATAACACAAAGAAGCTAAGACTCAGACATGTGGGTTACAGGTCTGAAGAGCTCCACAATGATTAGGTGCAAGAATATCACATTTCTTTACTTTTCTGAGCAAAAGCATACCTGGCACAATGTTCACTGGCCTAACAGGATATTCCAGTCAGTAAAAAAAATCGATAATTTACACCTAATAATTATATGTATGTATTGAAGCAATGTGATGTTTCACTGCATGTATACATAGTATAATGATCAAATCGGGGTAATTACTGTATCCATCACTTTAAACATTTATCATTTCTTTGTGGTGACAACATTCCAAACTTTCTAGCTATCTTCAAAGGTCCATACGTGGTTATTTGTGATAGTCGCTGCACTGTGTGACTGACGTGGTCTGGCTGTGTCCCCACCCAAATCTCATCTTGAATTGTAGTTCCCATAATCCCCATGTGTTGAGGGAGGGACTCTTTGGGAGGTAATTGAATCATGAGGACTGTTACTTCCATGGTGTTCTCGTGATAGTGAGTTCTCACGAGAGATCTGATGGTTTCATAAAGGATGGTTCCCCTACATACACTCTCTTTTGCCTGTCATCATGACGATATGGCTTTGCTCCTCCTTCACCTTCTGCCATGATTGTGAGGCCTCCCCCGCCATGTGAGACTGAGTCCATTAGACTTCTTTCTATTTATAAATTACCCAGTCTTGGGTATGTCCTTATAGTAGAATGAGAATGGACTAATACGGTAATAGAGCAAAAATACTTATTTTTCCTATCTAATTGTAACTTTGTACCCATTGACCAACCTCTCCTTGTCTCTCCCTCTCTCCTTCCCTGTCCTCTCCCCAGCCTCTAGTAATTACTAATCTACTCTCTACTTCTACAAAATCAATTTTTAAAGATTCTACATATGAGTGAGATCATGTGGTCTTTGTCTTCCTGTGCCTGGTTTATTTCATGCAACATAATGCCTGCCAGGTTCATCCATGTTATTGCAAATGCAAGGATTTCATTGTGTTTTATGGCTGAATAATATTCCACTGTGTGTGTGTATTTATATCACATTTTCTTTCTTTCTTCTTTCTTTTCTTTCTTTCTTTCTTTCTTTCTTTCTTTCTTTTTTCTTTCTTTCTTTCTTTCTTTCCTTCCTTCTCTTTCTCTTTCTTCTTTTTTTTTTTTTTGACAGATTCTTGCTCTGTTGCCCAGGCTGGAGTGCAGTGGCATGATCTCAGCTTACTGCAATCTCTGCCTTCGGGTTCAAGTGATTCTTCTGAGTCAGCCTCCCAAGTAGCTGGGACTAAAGGCATGCGCTATCACACCTGGAAAATTTTTTTATTTTTGGTAGACAAAGAGTTTCACCATCTTGGCCAGGCTGGTCTCGAACTCTTGACCTCAGGTGATCCACCCACCTCGACCTCCCAAAGTGCTGGGATTACAGGCATGAGCCATGGTGTCCAGTCTATATCACATTTTCTTTACTTATTCATCATTAGATGGGCTACTATCAAAAAGACAAAAAATGACCAGGTGCAGTGACTCATGCCTGTAACCCCAGCACTTTGGGAGATTAAGGCAGGAGGATCACTTGAGCCCAGGAGTTCAAGACCAGCCTGGGCAACATAGCAAGACCTTGTCTCTATAAAAACTTTAAAAATTAGCCAGGTGTGATGGCATATGCCTGTAGTTCCAGCTACTTGAGGGGTTGAGGTGGGAGGATCGCTTGAGCCTAGGCTGCCAAAGCTGCCGTGAGCTGTGATTGTGCCACTGCACTCCAGCCTGGGTGACAGAATGAGACTCTGTCTCAAAAAAAAAAAAAAAAAAAAAGCTAGCACGTATATGGAGAAAGGGGAATACTTATACACTATTGGTGGGAATGTTGATTAGTACAGCCATATGGAAAACAGTATAGAGGTTCCTCAAAAAATTAAAAATAAAACTACCATGGGGGCCAGGCACGGTGGTTCATGCCTCTAATTCCAGTACTTTGGGAGGCCGAGGCCGGCGGATCATGAGGTCAGGAGTTCGAGAACAGCCTGACCTACATGGTGAGACCCCGTTTGCACTAAAAATACAAAAATTAGCCAGGTTTGGTGGCATGTGCCTGTAATCTCAGCTACTGAGGAGGCTGAGGCAGGAGAATGGCTTGAACACAGGAGGCAGAGGTTGCAGTGAGCCGAGATCGCGCCACTGCACTCCCGCCTAGGCCATAGAGAAAGACTCCATCTCAAAAAAAAAAAAAAAAAAAAAGGCCGGGCGCCGTGGCTCACGCCTGTAATCTGTAATCCCAGCACTTTGGGAGGCCAAGGGGGGTGGATCATGAGGTCAGGAGATTGAAACCATCCTGGCTAACACGGTGAGATCCTGCCTGTACTGAAAATACAAAAAAATTAGCCGGGCGTGGTGGCGGGCACCTGTAGTCCCAGCTACTCGGGAGGCTGAGGCAGGAGAATGGCGTGAACCCGGGAGGTGGAGCTCTCAGTGAGTGGAGATCGCACCACTGCACTCCAGCCAGGGCAACAGAGCAAGACTCCTTTTCAAAAAAAAAAAAAAAAAGGACTGCCATGGGATTCAGCAGTCCCATTACTGGTTATCTATCCAAAGGAAATGAAATCAGTGTGTTGAAGAAACATCTGCATTCCCATGTTTATTGCAGCACCATTCACAATAGTTATGACAATAGTTATGATATGGAGTCAATCAGGAAGTCATTTTTGGAAGGCTATGTCTCCAAATGAAGGTATTTATCCTCTGGGTACCCAAATCTCCCAAACAGAATCTTGGGTAAGGAGACAAATGGTTTGGGGTAGGTCAGTGACGGTATATACCATTGCTTCCATTGCTTGGATTCCCCAGCCAAGTGGATCCTGGCTCCAGGAGAAACAGCAGCACTGGCCAGAAAATATGCAGTGTCCCTATAAGGTATCTCTCCACCTGGCACAGGAACTGGCTGCCAATAGACCATTCCTCTGTTCTCCTGAGCCACCTGGTTTTGGAGATGGGACACCATGACAAGATCAGTGAGTCCCATGGGCATTAGCCTCTTGGCTTACTTTGTCTCTGCAGAATGCTTCTTCATCAGAAGTAATATTGTGTGGGAGACTGTGACAGGCTACAAGCCATCTAGCACGACTACAGAGAGAGTGCTGGCAGCAGCATGACAACGGCCAAGGAAACCAAATCCAAATCCGGAAAAGTGCCCGTTCCAAAGGGAACAAATCGCTGCTCCCTCCCTGATGGAAGAGGTCCAATGTAATCAACCTGCCACCTGGTAGCTGCCTCCTCCCCCAGCTTCCTCATTCCACTCAGTGGCACAGTCAGTCATGCAGCTGAGCAGGCCAAAATCCCAGGAGTTTGCTGTCATTTGTCCTTTCCCTCACACTCAATATCCAATCTGCCAGTGGGTCCTATTATCTCTACTTTTAAAACAGACCCCAGATCTGACCTCTCCTCAACCACCTCCACCTCTACCACCCTAATCCAAGCCACTGTCGTCTCACCCAGAGCACTGCAATAGCCTTCCAGCTGGTCAGGCTGCTTCTACCCTACACACCAGCCAGAGTGATGTTTCAAAATTTTAAAAATTGTGATAAAATATATATAACATAAAGTTTACCATCTAAACCATTTTTAAGTAGGCAGTTCAGTAGTGTTAAGTACGTTCACGTTATTGTGCAACCAATCTTCAAAACCCTTTTATGTTGCAAAACTGAGACTCTATACTTATTAAACACTAACTCCCCATTCCTCCTCCCCTAGTCCCTGGCAACCATCATTCTACCTTCTGGTCTATGAATTTGACTGTGAAATTGACTACTCCAGGTATCATACAATATTTGTCTTTTGGTGACTTGTCTATTTCACTTAGCATATTGCCCTCAAGACTTATCTCTGTTATAGCATATGTCAGAATTTCCCTCCTTTTGAAGGTGGAATAATATTCCATTGTATGTAGATACCATATTCTGTTTATCCAGAGTGAATTTTAAAGACATGTATTACGCTCAGTTTACTCCTCAAATACATGACATAGGAAAGAAGCAAATGGATAAACTGTAGTGTGATTATACAGTGATTTGAACAAACCAACTGGAAAAAGATGTTTTTGAGACAATGGGGCAATTTGAACCAGAATTGGAGATTTGTTAAGGGAATATTTTAAGAAATAGTCATTTTTTGCTTTTGTGATAAGGCTATTGTGGCTAGGTTTTTTCAAAAACCTTTTTTTTTTGAGACGGAGTCTCGCTCTGTCGCCCAGGCTGGAGTGCAGTGACAGGATCTCAGCTCACTGCAAGCTCTGCCTCCAGGGTTTACGCCATTCTCTTGCCTCAGCCTCCCGAGTGGCTGGAGCTACAGGCACCCGCCACCTCTCCCCACTGGTTTTTTTGTATTTTTTAGTAGAGACGGGGTTTCACCGTGTTAGCCAGGATGGTCTCGATCTCCTGACCTTGTGATCCGCCCACCTCGGCCTCCCAAAGTGCTGGGATTACAGGCTTGAACCACTGCACCTAGCCTAAAAAACTTTTTATCTTCTAGGGATACCCACTGAAGTAGTAATGAATAAGTCACTACCTGGAATTTAAGTACTCTAGAAAAACTATGTGTGTGTAGGGAGAAATCAGGCGAAATAAGATGGGTAAAATGGTAATCATTGTTGAAGTTGACATGCATAAATGAGTGTTCATTATATTTTCCTCTCTACTTTTGTATATATTTAAAGATGTCTGTTAAAAATTCTTAAAGATGCATACCAGACCTATTACATTACTCTTCTAAAAATTTTCCAATAATGTTTTACCACTCATAGAATAAAATGCACTGGTATAATATTATAGTATTATTGTAGTGTGATAGTATGATATTCCGGCATAGAATTGTGAGGATTACATGAATTTATACATGTAAAGCATTGGGAGGAGTACCTGGTGCATCTTAAGTACTATACAACTGTTTGATATTAGTACTAGTTTAACTTATCAACAATAAAAATGGGAATTCACTATGCTTAAGCTTAAACACTTTTTGAAGACTTTAAAATAGGATTTTTATAAGTCATGTTCATAGAAAGATAAAAATTATGAATAGTAAATAAAATTAGAAAAATCAGTGGAGGAAGATAGCCTTTTAAAATGGCACTAGAGTAGTTGGACACCCCAAAGCAAAAAATATGACCTGTGAACTAGTTTTATATCACATACAAAATTCAACTCAAAATAGGTCACGCACGTAAATGAAAATGTAAGAGTGTAAACGTTTTAGAGAAACATGTAAGAAAAAATCTTCATGATCTAGGGATAAGCAAATTGTTCTTAAGTCTTGCCACCAGAAGCAAGATTCAAAAAGGGAAATGTTGATAAATTAGACTTCATCAAAATATTTACATTTTTACTTTGTAAAATATTGCCATGTACCACACAAAGACATTTCAGTCAATGATAGACTACATATACTATGGTGGTGCCATAAGATTATAATATCATATTTTTTTCTGTTCCTTTTCTATGTTTAGACATGTTTAGATACACAAATTTCACTGTGTTACAACTGCCTACACTATTTAGTACACTAACATGCTATACAGTGTTGTAGTCTAGGAACAGTAGGCTATACCGTGTTGCCCAGGAGTGTCATAGACTATGTCATCTAGATTTGTGTAAGTATATTCTCTGATGTTTGCACAATGGGGAAATCACCCAACAATGCATCTCTCAGAACATATCCCCTTCATTAAGTGATTCATGAGTGTGCCCAGTTAAAAGGAAGAAAAGAAAGCCACACGCTGGAGAAAATATTTGCAAATCACATATCCAGCAAAGGACTAGTATGTAGAATATATAAAGAAATCTCAAAACTCAACAGTAAAATAGCAAACAATCCAATTAAAATAAAAGACATGAAAGACATTTCACACACTTATACGTACATATATACACACACATACATACATACGTATTGATGGCAAACTAGCACATGAAAAGCTGTTCAACATCATTAGACATTGGAGAAATGCAAATTAAAATCACAATGAGATTTTGGCAGGGTGTAATGGCTCACAACTGTAATCCCAGAACTTTGGGAGGCCGAGGTGGGCAGATCATTTGAGGTCAGGAGTTCCAGATCAGCCTGGCCAACATGGTGAAACCCCCTCTCTACCAAAAACTACAAAAATTAGCCGGGCATGGTGGCGCATACCTGTAATTCCAGCTACTCAGGAGGCTGAGGTGGGAGGATTGCTTGAGCCTGGTGGGCAGAGGTTGCAGTGAGCTGAAATTCCACCACTGCACTCCAGCCTGGGTGACAGAGTGAAATCCTGTCTAAAAAACAAAAAACAAAAACAAACGAACCAAAAAAAAAAAAAAAACCCCAAAGAGATTTGTATGTCAGCAGATTACAGACTAGGAAACCCCAGACCCTCTGCACCCACGGAGACACCAATTCAACAGCATTACAGGGACCAATTCCTTTGCGACAAATCTAGAAGCTAAAAGAGGCTTCTGAACCCCAGGTGAGCACAGAAACAGCCTCATGGAAGCCAACTGGAAAATATGTGGCAGTTGCTTTCCATACTCCCTTCCCTGGTTTAGCACGACATGATCAGGAGAAAAGTTGCAGCAACTGGCTTCTCCCTGGGAAGAGACGAAGACTGACACATGTGTCAATGTTTAGACTTTTCAGGGGTCTGTCCAAACAACTTGTTTCTGTCATGTCTGAATTTACGAAGTGATAGGAGGCAGGGCGCGGTGGCTCAAGCCTGTAATCCCAGCACTTTGGGAGGCCGAGACGGGCGGATCACGAGGTCAGGAGATCAAGACCATCCTGGTGAAC
>NW_012116188.1:1221494-1229939 GCF_000951035.1 Colobus angolensis palliatus
ATATATAAAGAACCAAACAGAAATTTTGGAGCTGAAGAATACAGTAACTGAATTGAAAAATTCAATAGAAGGGTCAAACATTCACTAAAGGGGCTGGGTACAGTTCTCACAACTGTAATCCCAGCATTTTGAGAGGCTGAGGCAGGAGGATCACTTGAACCCAGGACTTTGAAATCAGCCTAGGAAACATAGCGAGATGCCATCTCTACAAAAAAATAAATAAATAATTAGCCAGACATGGTGGCACATGCCTATAGTCCCAGCTACTTGGGAGGCTGAGGCAGGAGGATCACTTGAACCCAGGACTTTGAAATCAGCCTAGGAAACATAGCGAGATGCCATCTCTACAAAAAAATAAATAAATAATTAGCCAGACATGGTGGCACATGCCTATAGTCCCAGCTACTTGGGAGGCTGAGGCAGGAGGATCACTTGAGTCCAGAAGCTTGAGGCTGCAGTTAGCTAAGATCACACCACTGCACTTCAGCCTGAGCAATGGAGTGTGACTCTGTCCCCCCACCCCCAAAAAAATCACTAAAAGGGTTATAGACTTGATCAGTCAGTTAACTCAAAGATAGGACATTTGAAATTATCCAGTCAGAGGGGGAAAAAAAAGATGAATGAAAAAGAATGGGCTTAGCACGGTAGCTCACACCTGTAATCCAGCACTTTGAGAGGCTGAGGTGGGTGGATCACTTGAGGTCAGGAGTTCGAGACCAGCCTGGCCAACATGGTTGAAACTCTGTTACCAAATACAAAAATTAGCTGGGTGTGGTGGCACGCACCTGTAGTCCCAGCTACTCAGGAGACTGAGGTGGAAGAATTACTTGAACCTGGGGGGCAGAAGTAGCAGTGAGCTGAGATCATGTCACTGCACTCCAGCCTGGGTGACAGAGTGAGATCCTGTCTCAAAAAAAAAAAGAAAAAAGAAAAGAAAGAGTGAAGAAAGTTTAAGGGATTTACAGGACACTATCAAGCAAGCCTATATATACATTATGGAAGTTGCAGAAGGAATACAGAGAGAAATGAACAGAAAGCTTATTTGGAAAAAAAAATGGCTTAAAATTTTTCATATCTGGGGAAAGATATGGATAAGATTTAAGAACCCCAGGAGACTCTAACTATGATAAATCCAAAGAAGTCTACACCAAGGCACATTACAATTAAATTGTTGAATGTCTAAAACAAAGAGAAAATTGAAAAAGCAGCAAGAAAAAAAATGACTTGTGTGGACAAGATAGCCCTCATAAGACACTCAGGGATTTCTCGGTAGAAGCCTTGCAGGCCGGAAGAGAGTGGGATGTTATATTCGAAGTGCTGAAATAAAATGAAATTTAAAAGCCCTGCCAACTAAGTATTCTGTCTCTGGTAAAACAGCCTTTCATAGATAAGGAGAAAGACTGCCAAATAAACAGCTCAGGAAGTTCATTCCCACTAAACCTGTCTTACAAGAACTGCTAAAGAGAGTCCCTTGAGTTAGAACAATAGAATGCAAAACAGCAGCACAAAAGGATATGAAAGTATAAAGTTCACTTGTAGAGATTAATATATAGAACAATACAGAATACTGTAATACTGTAACTGTGGTATGAAGTCACTTACAATTCTGGTGTAGAAGTTGAAAATCAAGTACAAAAAAGAAATATAACTATAAAAATATGTTAATGAAGACACTATATAAAAAGATGTAATTTGTGACAGCAATAACAAAGTGTGGGGAGGAAAGAAGTAAAAAAGTTATTTTGGTGTGCAACTGAAGTTAAGTTGTCAGCTTAAAATAAAGTGTTTCAACTATGAGATGTTTTCTTCTATTATTATTATTTTTTGAGACAGAGTCTCACTCTGTCACCCAGGCTGGAGTGCAGTGGCGTGATCTCAGCTCACTGCAACCTCTGTCTCCCAGGTTCAAGCAATTTTCCTGTCTCAGCCTCCTGGGTAGCTGGGATAACAGGCACACACCACCATGCCCAAATAATTTTTGTATTTCTAGTAGAGACAGGGTTTCACCACGTTAGCCATGCTTGCCTTGAACTCCTGACCTCAAGTGATCCACCCACCTCGGCCTCCCAAATTGCTGGTATTATAGGGATGAGCCACTGTGCCTAGCCTACAAGATGTTTTATGTAAGCCTTATCGTAACCAAAAAAAGAAAATACTTATGACATACAAAAGGAAATGAGAAAGGAATCAAAGCATGCCACTGCAAAAAAAAAAAAAAAAAAAATCCATGGAACAAAAAGGCTGATAGCAAGGGAGGAAAAGAGAGATGAAATTCTGTAAGAAAGAAAACAATTAACAAAATGGCAATAGTAAATCTTTCCCTTAAGTAATTACTTTAAATGTAAATGGATTAAACTCTTCAATTAAAAAACAAGGAATGCATGAAGAGATAAAAGAACTAAGATTCAACCATGTGCTGTCTATAAGATACTCTATTTATTTATTTATCTATTTAGAGACAGTCTTGCTCTGTCACCCAGGCTGGAGTGCAGTGGTGCAATCTTGGCTCACTGCAACCTCTGCCTCCCAGGTTCAAGTGATTCTTGTGCCTCAGCCTCCTGAGTAGCTGGGATTACATGTGTGTACCACCATGGCCAGCTAATTTTTGTATTTTTAAGTGGAGATGGGGTTTTACCATGTTGGCCAGGCTGGTCTCAAACTTCTGACCTCAGGTGATCTGCCCACCTCAGCCTCCCAGAATGCTAGGATTACAGGTGTGAACCACCATGCCTGGCCAAGAGACTCACTTTAGATTAAGGACACACATAGGCTGAATATGAAAGAATGGAAGAAAAAAAATGCATGCAAATGTTAAACAAAAGGGAGCAGGGGTGGCCATACTTATGTCAGACAAAATAGACTTTAAGTCAAAAGCCGTCACAAGAGGTAAAGAAGGACATTATATAATGAAAAATGGGTCAGTTCATTAGAAACATATAAACTTTTAAAATATATATGCACCCAGCTTCAGAGCACCCAAATATAAGAAGCAAATATTGACCAAACTGAAAGGAGAAATAGAAGCAACACATTAATAGTAGGAGATTTCAAACGCCACTATGAACAACTGATAGACTATGAAGGCAGAAAATTAATATATAAACAAAAGACTTGAACAACACTGTAGTCAAATAGTCCTAAGAGACATATATGCAATGTTCCATCCAATGGCAGTAAAGTATACATTCTTCTCAAGAATATACAGATCATTCTCCAGGAGAGATCATGTGTTAGATGATAAAATAAGTCTTAACAAATTTAAGAAGATCGAAATAACACCAAGTATCTTGTGTGATGACAATGGGATGAAACTAGAAATAGTAGCAGAAGGAAAACCAAAAAATTCATAAATATGAAGAAATCAAACAACACACTCTCAATGGGTCAAAGAAGTCAAAAAGATAATTAGAAAATATCTTTAGACAAATGAAAACAAATATACCCAAACTTATTTGATACTGCAAAAACAGTACTAGGAGGGAAATTTAAAGCAGTGAAGGGCTACCTTGAAAAAGAAGATATCAGTAAACAACCTAACTTTACACCTCAAGGAACTAACGAAAGAAAAAGCAAAGTGAGTACAAATTTAGTAGAGGGAAGAAAATAATAAAAATTATGGAAGAAATACGTGAACTAGAGAAGAGAAAAATAATAGATGGCATTATTTGATAGATAGAAAACCCTAAAGCTTCCACCAAAAAAATCTGATAAAACTAATAAGTGAATTCAGCAAAGTTACAGGATACAAAATCAACATACAAAAATTAGTTGTGTTTCTATAATCCAAAATGGAAATTAACAAAACAGTTCCAAGGCTGGGCAAGGTGGCTCATGCCTGTAATCCCAGCACTTTGGGAGGCTGAGGTGGGTAGATCACAAGGTCAGGAGTTCAAGACCAGACTGACCAACATGGTGAAACACTGTATCTACTAAAAACACAAAAATTAGCCAGGTGTGGTGGCACGCACCTGGGATTCCAGCTACTTGGGAGGCTGAGGCAGGAGAATCACTTGAATCCAGGAGGCAGAGGTTCCAGTGAGTCAAGATCACGCCACTGCACTCCAGCCTGGGTAGCAGAGCAAGACTCCATCTCAAAAAAAAAAAAAAAAAAAAAGAAAGAACGAAAATTTCCATTTACAGTAGCATCAAAAATAATATAATATAATATTGAGGAATAAATATAAGGAGGTGAAAGACTTGTACGGTGAAAACTACAAAACATTGTTGAAAGAAATTTAAGATGACACAAATAAATTGAAATGTTTCATTTTCATGGATTGAAAGACTTAATATTCCTAAAATGTTCATACTACTCAAAATGATCTACAGATTTAATGTAATCCCTGTCAAAATCTCAATGGCCTTTTTCTTTCTTTCTTTTTTTTTTTTTTTGCAGAAATAGGAAAAAAAATCCTACACTTCTTATGGAACCATAAAGGACTCTGAACCCATTCAAGGTCCTTTGACAAAAAGACCTGGATTCTTGAAACTATCTCAAAAAAACAAATCTGGAGGTCTCACATGTTCTGACTTGAAAACATATTGCAAAGCTACAGTATTCAAAATGGTATGGTACTAGCATAGAGACAGACGTATAGATCAATGGAATAAAATAGAGACCCCAGACATAAATCCACACATATATGGTCAAATAACCTTCAACAAGGTGCCAAGACTACACAATAGGGAAACTAGTTTCTTCAGCAAATGGTGCTGGGAAAGCTGAATATTCACAAGAAAATAATAAAGTTGGACTCTTTTCTGACACCATACACAAGTCAACTCAAAATGTATTAAAGATTTAAACATAAGACTTGAAACTACAAAGCTTCTAGAAAAAGACATAGGGGGAAACCTTCATAACATTGTTTTGACAATGATGTTTTGGACATGACACTAAAAGCACAAACAACAAAAGCAAAAATAAACAAGTGGGACTACATGAAACTAAAAAGCTGTGTGCTCAAAAGAAAAAATTATAGAGTGAAAAGGCAACCTACAGAATGGGAGAAAATGTCTGTAAACCATAAATCTCATACGAAGTTAATAGCCAAAGTATATAAGGACCCCCTACAAATCAGTAAACAAAATAATAAATAATCTGATTTTAAAATGGGCAAAAGATTTGAATAGACATTTTCCCAAAGAAGATGCACAAATGGCCAACAGATATATAAAAAGATGCTACATCACTAATCATCAAGGAAATGCAAATCAAAACCACAATAATCTATCACCTCACATCTGTTTGAAGGGCCATTATAAAATAAACACACACACACATACACAGAAAATAAGTGCTGGTAAGAATGCAGAGAAACTGCAACACTTTGCATTATTGGTGGGAATGTAAAATGATGCAGCTGCTGTGATAAACAGTATGGAGATTCTGTAAGAAATTAAGAATAGAGCTACCTATGATCCTGCACTCCCACTTTTGGGTATATGACCAAAAGAATTGAAATCAGAATATTCTTCATTGCAGCTTATTTTTGCGAAGAAGATTGAAGAAGATTCTGTTTTCAATTCAAGATTTACAATGAATCTTCATTGCAGCTTATTCACAATAGCCAAGAGGTAGAAACAACCTAATGAGTGAATGGATAAACAAAGTGTAGACACATACAAAATGGACATATACATTGTATACGTATACAATTACATGTTATTCAGCCTTAAAAAAGAAAGAAATCCTGCCATACACAACCACATGAGTAAAACCTATAGATATTATGCTAAGTGACATAAGCTAGCCATAGGACAATGTTGCATGATGCTCTTTATATGAGGTATCTACAATATTCAGTCTCGTAGAAGGAGAAAGGAGAACGGGGGTTGCCAGGAGTTTCAGGAAGAAGGAAGTGGGAAATTGCTATGCAATGGGTTTAGAGTTTTAGTCATGCAAGATGAAAAAATCCTAGAAATCTGTTGTGCAACAATGTGCTTGTAGTTAACTATGCTATGCTATTGTTAACTACAATACTATACTAACTATAATCTGTAATAACTATGGTTATTATAGTTATAACTATATTATATTGGTGCAAAAGTAATTGCAGTTTTTGCCATTGCTGCAATTACTTTTGCACCAACCTATTAGTTAACTATAATATTATACTAACGATATTATACTATAGTATCTATATACTTAGAAAGTTAAGAGGGTCGATCTCATATCATGTGTTTATTAACACATTAAGAAACACTCATTTGGCCAATCTGTTGGGAAAAAAAGAGAAAACCACAAAGACATATCAACACCTGTGAAAAGAATAAAATATAGATAAAAAATAGATAATCAACAACTATGAAAAGAAGGAAAAAGAAAAAAAAAGAAAAGAAAAAAGCAGAGACACCACCAAATGCTCGTGAGGATGTTGAACTGATGGGCCATTCACACATGGTCATAGGATATAAGATTAATGGACAAAAAAATTATTTACTCCCATATACTAGCAACAAGTAAGTATAAACTGAAATTAAAAATAGAATACTATTTATAATTGCTCAAAAAATGAAGTGATTAGGTATAAATTTAACAAAACATGTATATGCTGAAAACTATAAAATGATGATGAAAGAAATAAAAGATCTAAATTAAATGAAGAGATATATATTGAGTTCATAGAGGAAGGTCTCAATTCTTTTCCAAATTGATCTATAGGTTTAACCCAATGGCTGTCACAATTGTAGTATTTTTGTAGGTATAGACAAGATTATTCTAAAATTTATATGCGAAGTCAAAGGAACTAGAACAACTAAAATAATTTTGGAAAAGAAGAATAAAGTAGGAGTAATAACTCTAAAACAAAACTAAGCGAAGCCAAAAAAGTTTGTACTATCCATCCAAGAGCCCAGAGGTTTTGCATCTTGTAATTTACCCCTCCCTAGCTTACCTTCATTGCAAACTATTGACCAGTTTATTATTTATTTTAACTGTATTCAGCTTAGTGATGTTTTGCGATAGATATATTTTAAACACAAAGAGCGAAATTGTGAACAGAAGTTTCTATTTAACATTTGGAGTGTGGCTAACTCAAATTGAGTCACAACTTTTGAGATCAAGTTCCATTTTCTTGCTATTGCTGCGTAAATATTACCTATTTGAACTGACTGAAGAAAGTACGTACCATCATGCATCACTTAAGGACAGAGATACATTCTGAGAAATGCGTCCTTAGGTGATTTCATCATTGTGTAAATATCCTAGAGTGTACTTACAAGAACCTAGATGGTACAGCCTACTGCAAACCTAGGCTATATGGTATAGTCCATTGCTTCTAGGCTGCAAATCTGTACAGCCTCTTACTGTACTGAATACTGTAGGCAATTGTACCGCAATGGTAAGTATTCTTATATCTAAATATATCCAAACATAGAAAAGGTACACAAAACTAAGGTATTATAATCTTGAGGGACAATCATCATGTGGTCCATCACTGACTGAAGCATTATATGGTGCATGACTGTCCACTTTTTATTTTTATTTATTTATTTATTTTTGAGAATGAGTCTTGCTCTGTCACACGGTTGGAGTGCAGTGGTATGATCTCCACCCACCGCAACCTTCGCCTCCTGGGTTCAAGTGATTCTCGTGCCTCAGCCTCCCGAGTAGCTGGGATTACAGATGTGCGCCACCACACCCAGCTAATTTTTTTGTAATTTTAGTAGAGATGGGGTTTCACCATGTTGGCCAAGCTGGTCTCGAACTCCCAACCTCAGGTGTTCTGCCCACCTCGGCCTCCCAAAGTGCTGGGATTACAGGCATGAACCAGTGCGCCTGGCCCCACTTTCAACCTAGAGCACTTTGTGCTTTTGAATTCAAAAAGCCAATTTTCTTACACTGACAGGGTGAGCTATGTAGTATCAAACCACAGTTTCAAAACAGGTTTAAGTTTTATTTCTCTATGATATTTCAGTATAGACTAAATATACATCTTCCTGCCCATTTCTGAATTATTCTTTGTGTAAAATGTGAATTTTTTAAAAAAGCAGACTGTTTTGTTGAAGAACTACATGTATACATAGTTCTGCTAGAATGGAGCTAATTCATTCCATGTTGTAAAATGGGGTTGAATGCAAATATTTTTTAAATGTTCATTTCCAGATCCTAAATTCTTTGTTTTCATGAATGAGCCTTCCACATTTCTTTGATTTAAAATATGGCATATATTCCTTGGTTTTCCAAAGCTGGTAAATACAGCACTCAGTACAGTCTGGAAATCTCTTCCCTGGCTGCACTTAGGGGAGGAGACCACCCCTCATAGTGTCTTATGCCCAATTTCTGCCTCCAAAGAAAGAGAAAGTAAAAACTAAAAGGCAGAAATGATATCCACAAGCGGACATCCCTGCACCACACCCTGGGCCTGGTAGTTATGACCTGACCTAATCGGTTATGTTATCGATAGATTACACACATTGTATAGAAAAGCACTGAAAATTCCT
>NW_012116188.1:1230487-1232451 GCF_000951035.1 Colobus angolensis palliatus
GTCCTGCTACACTTGCAGCGAGAACTGATCAAAAGCTCAAAATGAGCCTTCTGGCCATTCTCATCACACTCTGTTCCCTGGAGAGTGAAATCTTTTTTCAGATTAAAGTAGATTGTTCAAACAGATATTTTTGTGATTCCTTCTGTCTTCTAATCCAATGTGTGATTATTTTATGTTTTAAGGATAATTGCCTTCCAATATAAGACAGATTTTTCTTACTTATTTGCATGTCAAAATTTTCATTATGCAAAACAATTTTAAATATTTAACTGACTACCTTGTTTTGCTAAGTAGAATATAAAGAGAATTGTGTAGAATCAGTCTCTGCTTTAGAGATGTCTGTTGTTTAAAACAGACACCCAGACAATGGTACACTGGTATCAGAATAAAAATACTAAACCAATACGGCCAGGCACGGTGGCTTACGCCTGTAATCCCAGCACTTTGGGAGGCCGAGGCGGGTGGATCACGAAGTCAGGAGATCGAGACCGAGACCATCCTGGCTAACACGGTGAAACTCTGTCTCTACTAAAAAATAAAAAATACAAAAAATTAGTCGGGCATGGTGGTGGGCACCTGTAGTCCCAGCTACTAGGGAGGCTGAGGCAGGAGAATGGCATGAACCCGGGAGGTGGAGCTTGCAGTGAGCCGAGGTAGCACACTGCACTCCAGCCTGGGCAACAGAGCAAGACTCTGTCTCAAAGAAAAATAAATAAATAAATAAATAAAAATATTAAACCAATATACAACAGGAAGGTGAAATACTAACATTATCCCTTCCCCACTATGATTGGCTTCCAAATTGAGATTGTTTTTCGGATGTAAAATGACTCCATATGTGAAATTGGTCTGTGTCTATTACATCTCTCTGGTCCTATCTGGAGGAGAAAGGAAAGATGCTCTCTGATAAAAAAGATCTGAAATGGAAAAGAGGTGAAAATGTTGAAGTTGGACAATAAGACAATGAGTGTCCGCTATAAAGCATGGACCAAGGGCAGCTTGACAAAGGACCCATTGTTAAAGTAGATGATAAATTATCCATACTCCAGCTCTGCTATTTCTTCACTGTGTGGTGTTTGGGAACTTGATTTAACCTCTTCGAGTATGTTTTCACATTTAGAGAAGCAGAAAAATTGTGCCCACAGTTTAGGATTGTTGGAAAGATTAAATGTTGGGAAGATTAAACACTCATGCAGTTGGGGTGATTAAGGTTCTCTGGGAGCGGGGACCCTGTGCCAGGACAGAAAGGCTGGCCTGTGGTTTGGGGGTGTGGATCAAGGAAATGCCTGCATTGTGGATCGGAGCAGATTGGGAGGTAAAGGAAAGCTAAAGCATCGAGGCCACCGCGTGGAATTGGCCTTCTTGCCTCTTTGTACCTTCCTCTTATTTCTTCTTCTGCTTAATCGACATTTATTTATTTATTTATACTTAATTTTTTTGAACTGGAGTCTTGCTCTGTCACCCAGGCTGGTGCAATGGTATAATCTTGGCTCATTGCAACCTGTGCCTCCCGGGCTCAAGTGATTCTCCTGTCTCAGCCTCCGCAGTAGCTGGGATTACTGGCGGGCACCACCATGCCTGGCTAATTTTTGTATTTTTAGTAGAGGTGGGATTTCACCATGTTGGCCAGGCTGGTCTTGAACTCTCGACCTCAAGCGATCTGTCTGTCTCAGCCTCCCAAAGTGCTGGGATTACAGGCTTGAGCCACCGCGCCCGGCCTTCCTATCCTGTTTTGTTCCAATCTAATTACTGGTGCATGCAACCCCCAGTCATGGATACCCCCTGCTTGCTCAATCGATCATGACCCTCTCACGTGCACCCCAATAGAGTTCTGAGCCCTTAAAAGGGACAGGAATTGCTCACTCGGGGAGTTCGGCTCTTGAGACAGGAGTCTTGCCGATGTCCCCTGCCAATTAAACCCCTTCCTTCTTTAACTCGGTGTCTGAGGAGTTTTGTCTGTGGCT
>NW_012116188.1:1232548-1246550 GCF_000951035.1 Colobus angolensis palliatus
AAATAAATCGTTAATTTTTTTCTTGTAAGCATTCTTGCTATAAGATGCAGGCTTATTGTGTAAGAAATTTGAAAAATATACAGAATAGTATAAAAAAAGAAAGAGAATTACTAAATGCTGAGGACACATGACTCTTTCCAGAACATTAAGTATTGGGAGTAGTATCACTGGGTCAAAAGGTCGTAACAATTTTTTTCCCTTTTTTTTTAGAGACAGGGTCTGGTTTTGTTGCCCAGGCTGGAGTGCAGTGACAGAATCATGGCTCACTGCAGCCTCCAACTCCTGGGTTCAAGTGATCCTCCTGCCTCAGCCTCCTGAGTAGCCGGGACTACAGGCACACACCACCACATTAGGCTAATTTTTAAATTTTTTGTAGGGATAGTGTCTTGCTATGTTGCCTATGCTGGTCTTGAGCCCTGGGCTCAACAGATTCTCCTGTCTCAACCTCCTAAAATACTAGAATTACAGGCGGTTTTAATATTTTTAATGCCCATGTGCCCACTTACAGATTGCTTCCAGGGTGTTTGCAGCAATTTATGCTCCCATCAGCATGGGCTGGGTGCACTTATGTACAGGGATGTTTCTAGGTCTTCACAAGCTGAGACAATCTTTTGGAAGCCTTAGCCCATCTCATATATTAGAGTGAGGTGGTGCTTGCCATTATCTGCACTTGTGTTTTTTCTTTTTCTTCTTACTATGCAGATTTCTGGAGAATCATTGTGCATGCTTGCGAATCCTGGCAAAGCAAAAAGATCTATAAAAATTGCATTCAAGATAATGCGATTATTCTGAATCCTAAATTTAGCAATTAAGAAGTTCGGGGCTGGGTGCCATGGCTCATGCCTGTAATCCCAGAGCTTTGGGAGGCCGAGGCGGGTGGATCACTTGAGCTCAGGAGTTCAAGACCAGCCTGGCCAACACGGTGAAACCCCGTGTCTACTAACAACAACAACAAAAAAATATAAAAATTAGCCGGGCATGGTGGCACGCACCCATAGTCCCAGCTATTTGAGAGGCTAAGGCAGGAGAAGCACTTGAACCCAGGAGGCAGAGGTAGCCAAGATCACACCACTGCATTCCAGCCTGCGTGACAGAGAGACTCCGTTTCAAAAAAGAAAGAAAGAAATCCGGAATGTTATGGTTTTCAACATTTATTAATTTTTAATTTTATTTTCATATCTTTAATTTTAATTTTTTGTCCTATCTCTAGCAATAAAGAAACTTGAGATGTCATGGCTTTTAATGTTTATTAATTTTAATTTTAATTTTATGTTCATATCTTGTAGCCAATATATTTTTTCAGATTTCAACGTATTTGCAGTCTCTGAAAAAAATCTCATCAGCCTTGAACCCTGAATTAGAGTGGCTAATTGATAAAATGTCACCTCCTATGTCATCTTTTCTAATTGACCAGCAAAATGACATCTTTTTCTTTTTTCTCATTTTTGTTTTGTTTTGTTTTGTTTTTGAGACAAAGTCTTACTGTCACCCAGGCTGGAGTTCAGTGGCATTAGTTCAGCTCTCTGCAGCCTCCGCCTTCTGGATTCAAGCAATTCTGGTGCCTCAGTCTTCTGAGTAGCCGGGATTACAGGTGTGCACCACTGTGCCCAGCTAATTTTTGTATTTTTATAGAGTTGGGGTTTCGCCATGTTGGTCAGGCTGGTCTCGAACTCCTGGCCTCAAGCAATTCTCCTACCTTGGCCTCCCAAAGTACTGGGATTACAGGCGTGAGCCATGGTGCCCAGCCTTTCTTTTGTATTTTGAACCCTATGATCTATTTCTGGATATTTATTGGGTATTTTTTATGGAAAGTCCTGTAATCAAGGAAACTGAGTCTAGTAGGAGAGAACATATGTCTGATGATGATTGCCAGAAACAGGTGTAAAGAATTCAGCTGTGGGAAATCCAGAGAATTCAGAAAGCAGCTACGGGAATTCAGAGAACAAAGAGATTATTTCTGTCTCTAGTTATCAGAGACATCTGGATGAGGCATTATTGTTTGAGCTAAGCCTTGAGGCAAGGGTAGAATTTTAACAGGGAGAGGGATGGAGTGGATTAACTCATATTATGCAAGATACAGAAATTTACAAGATATTTTAGCTAGGCTGGGTGCAGTGGCTTGCGCCTGTAATCCCAGCACTTTGGGAGGCCGAAGCAGGAAGACTGCTTGAAGCCAAGAGTTCAAGACCAGCCTTGGCAACATAGAGAGACCTCATCCCTTAAAAAAAAGATATTTTATCTTGTAAAATATAAGAAAAATGCATGTATATGGCTGGCATGGTGACTCATGCCTGTAATCTCAGTACTTTGGGAGGCCAAGGCTGATGGATGACTTGAGGTCAGGAGTTCAAGACCAGCCTGGCCAACATGGTGAAACCCTATCTCTACTAAAGAAAAAAAAATTACCAGGGCATGGTGCTGCATACCAGTATACCTGTAGTCCCAGCTACTTGGGAGGCTGAGCCAAGAGAATCGCTTGAACCCAGAAGGTGGATGTTGCAGTGAGCCGAGATTGCACCACTGCACTCCAGCCTGGGCGACAGAGTGAGACTCTGTCTCAAAAAAAGAAAAATTAGTCGAGCGTGGGAGTGCATGCCTGTAATCTCAGCTACTCGGGAGGTCGAGGCAGGAGAATTGTGTAAACCCGAGTGGCGGAGGTTGCAGTAAGCCGAGATCGCGCCACTGCACTCCAGCCTGGGTGACAGAGCAAGACTCTGTGTTAGGGGAAAAATAAAAGGAAAAGAAAAATACATGTATATGAACCATCCAAGGATCTTGTTAAAATGCAGGTTCTGATGCAGTAGGTTTTGGGCATGCCGTTTCTAACAAGCTCCCCTGTGATGCTGATTCGACTGGTCAGGCATTTCAGGTGGGTGGAACAACAGGAACAAAGGCAGAGGTGGGAAAGCATCAGAGGAGCTGCCATGCGGAGAGAAACAAGAACAGTGCAGTCAACCAGAGTGTGGTCTCTAGATGGGAAGCCGTGGGAATGAACTGCCACGGCAGATCAGATCCAAACTGCAGAATGTTTTGAATGTCAAGTTTCAAAATGTGGACTTTATACCACAAACAATAGGGAAGCACAGAAAACCATTGAGCAGGAGAATGACATGATCAGAATGTGTGTTAGTGACATTAATCTGGCCGTGGTATGCAGAAGCCAGGGAGACCAATGTGGAAGCTAACTCTAACAGTCCAAGTGGAAGGTATTAAGGGCTTAAGTTAGAGAGATGCCTGCAAAGTTGGAAATGAAAAAAAATATTTTTTTATGTAGCAAATGGATGCTCAAAACTGTAAATTGGATAAATAAACAAATCAGTGAATAAAGTAAAAGGCTTAGCAAAGAAAGAATGAACAGGACACAATGGTCAACAGGTGGCTTTACTTTTTTTTTGAGACAGAGTTTTGCTCGTTACCCAGACTGGAGTGCAATGGCACGATCTTGGCTCACTGCAACCTCTGCCTCCCAGGTTCAAGCGATTCTCCTGTCTCAGCCTCCCGAGTAGCTGGGATTATAGGCATGCGCCACAACACCTGGCTAAGTTTTATATTTTTAGTGGAGACGGGGTTTCTCCATGTTGGTCAGGCTGGTCTCAAACTCCCGACAAGGTGATCCGCTCGCCTTGGCCTCCCAAAGTGCTGAGATTATAGGCGTGAGCCACTGTGCCTGGTTGACTTTACTTTATGTATGGGAGAATGATGACACCATTAACAGAAAACTGAGGAAGAGCTCCTTATTTTTTGGCAAAACATAATAGCAATACTTACTGAATACTCACTGTGTGCTATTTATAGTTTTGAGTGCTTTTAATACCTTGTCTCATTTATTTATTTATTTCATTATTATTATTTTTTAAGACAGAGTTTTGCTCTTGTTGTCCAGGCTGGAGTGCAATGGCGTGATCTCTCCTCACTGCAGCCTTTGCCTCCCGGGTTCAAGCGATTCTTCTGTCTCAGCCTCCCAAGTAGCTGGGACTGCAGGCGTACACCACCACACCTGGCTAATTTGCTTGTATTTTTAGTAGAGATTGGGTTTTGCCATGTTGGCCAGGCTGGTCTTGAACTCCTGACCCCAGGTGATCTGCCCACTTTGGCCTCCCAAAGTGCTGGGATTACAGGCGTGAGCCACTGCCCCTTTGTCTCATTTAATCTTTATCAGAATCCTGTGAGAAGGTACCATTTATTTGCTCCATCTTAAGAGAAGAAACTGAAAAACAGAGAGGTTAGGTAACCTGGGCAAAGTCATACAGCTAGTAAGGGCTGGAGCCAACACTGGAAGCAGCGAGTGTAGGTCCAGAATGCAACTCCTAATTGTTGACCTAAGTCTCATAATGTGTTAGATACATTTTGGGGTAGTTCCCTCACCTATTCTTCTGGGGCAGGGGCCATCTGGATCCCACCACCTACTGGCCAGTAGGCCACCTACTGGCTGGCCTGACACCTAAAATCTGGTGCCCTGGTGGGAAAAGTGAATTGGGCCAATCCGTTTCCTCTTCTGAAAACCTGGAATGCGGAAACACTGATTTTGGAAGATAAGGGAAGAGAAAAGAAGCCCTTGCCCCTGCCCTGCCTGAGATCTTTTTTTTTTTTTCTTTTGTGCTCCTGTGATTAGTGGCTTTTCACTAAGTCCTACTTTTCCCAAAATACCTTAATCTCTGTTCTTTGTACCCAAATGATCCTGATTTCAGCTCAGTCGTTTATTCCTGTATAAGAATTTATCCAGATTCTATGCTGGATGCAGTGGCTCACACCTGTAATCTCAGCACCTAGGGTGGCCAAGGAAGGAGAATCACTTGAGACCAGAAGTTCAAAACCAGCCTGGACAGCATAGCAAGACCTCATCTCTTAAATAAATAAATAAATAGCCAGGTATGGTGACGTGCCTGTGGTTTCTGCTACTCAGAAGGCTGAGGCAGAGGGATCACTTGAGCTCTCCAGGAATTCAAAGCTGCAGTGAGCCATGATTATGCCACTGCACTCCAGCCTGGGTGACAGAGTGAGGCCCTATCTCTTAAAAAATTTTTATCCAGATTCATTGAAAGATGAATAAAATACTTAGGTATTGCCAGGTAAACACTAACCCTCCAGTTTCTCCTCTTTCTGCTAAAAGATATGTAGACATTTGTGAAGTAATGTGCATTTACAGCATTCACAAGTGAAAGCTTGGAAGTCAAACCTCAGCCTACACTAGCAAGAGAGAATGTTTGGGTGAAAAATGTATTTCTGGCAAAGACTGCCCACCGTCATCCATCTGCAGGTTCTTCTTTCTTTCAAAAAAGCCATTCTCCCTGCTGTAACAGGATTAAGGGCAGAGATATGGGTAAAAGTCTTGCATTGAGAGCTGTAGACAACTCAACGTGAGACACACACATGCCTTCCCAAACAACAGGCTCTTTTTTTTTTTGAAACAAGGTCTCACTTTGTCACCCAGGTTGGAGTACAGTGGCAAGATCATGGCTCCCTGCCCCCTTAAACTTCTGGGCTCAAGTGATCTTCCCGCCTTAGCCTCCCAAGAAGCTGGGACTACAAGCATGCACCATCATACCTAGATTTTTAAAAAGTTTTTTTTTTTTTTTTTGTAGGGATGGGGTCTTGCTATGTTGCCCAGGCTAGTTTGGAACTCCTGAGCTCAAGTGATCGATCCTCCCTCCTTGGCCTCGCAAAACACTGGGATTATAGGTGTGAGCGACCACACCAGGGCAAACAACAGGCAGTTTTCACTCTATTCTGGAAGAGACACCTCTTCAACTTTTGTGCCATTAAGAGTGAAGACAGCTAAAGCCAAAGAAGAATGTTGGATGGAAGGGTGATGTGGCTGCAACACCGATCACCCCACTGATGGCCAGGGTCGATTCTGCCCATCTGGGTAGCATCCTATCCATGTCACTGCTGCACATGCTTCCTTCCTTAAACAGCCCACTGGCCGAGCAGGCTGGCCTTCCCAGACAGAGGAGCGCATTTCTTCAGTCCGGGGTGCGTAAGTGTCTGTGCCTCTTGCTAGAACGTTCTAGTAAACTCTAGAGGCAACTGTGTGGAATAGCGTGGGTAAGGAAAGCTTCCAAAATTCCAGAGAGAACCAAAGGAGATGCAGGAGCAGCCTGCCTATCAAAAAGATAATTTATGTTCACTCACTACTTAAAACTTGAGCTCTGAGAAATTGGCAAGAGAGAGATTAAAGTTGTCTGTAATTAGCTGTTACTACTTTCCACATAGTGTTTATTGAGACTGGAAAATCCTTTCGCCCTGTGGCCTCCTGGAAAACCCCAATTGAGTTTTCAAGCTTAACTCCAATGTCATTTCCTTCAGAGAACCTTCTCTGACTTTCTCAGGCACTTGGTTTTCTTCCCTGGAGCTCCCACCCAGCCTGGCACATAGTTTAGTAGAACAATTTTCATATTTCCATGATGATTGAACATAGAGATATGTTTCTGGATCCCTCAAAGTCTGGCACTGTGGTTTACTTTTGTGCCCAGTGCTTGGGAAAGGAGGGAGGAGAGATGACTTAAATTGTAGATCATAGCTCACTCGACTGCAAAGGTCTCTGTCCAAACCTGAGGACAAGAACTGTGAATCAGAGCAAGGTTCTGGAGTATGAGCTGCAGGCAATAGAGGAATGGGTGTGTTCTCTGCTGTAGGAAGAAAGCTGCAAATAAGAACAGATGCTCCCCCACTTACGATGGGGCTACATCCCAATAAACCCATTGTAAGTGGAAAATATCTCCAGTCGAAAATGCATTGAATAGAACTAACCTACTGAAATCATAGCTTAGCCTACCTTAAACATGCGCAGAGCACTTATGTTTGTCTGCAGTTGGACAAAATCATCTAACGCAAAGTTGATTTTATATAAAAGTGTTAAATATCTTATGTAATTTACTGAATACCGTACAGAAAATGAACAACAGAATGTCTGTACGAGTACTTGAAGTACTGTTTTCTACTGAATTCATATTAGTTTTGCACTATCATAAAGTCAAAAAATAATTAGTTGAAAAATTATAAGTAAGGACTGTCTGCATTTGGTGCCAAAAGGGGAGAAGGTGGCGAAAATAGAAATAGTACTTACCAAAATTCATGTTCTCTTCTTTCTGGGCACAGAGCCACACCACATTTCCCAGCCTACCTGGCAATGAGGTATGGCCTTGGGACTGATGACTAGATATGGTGGAAGTTCCATGAGGATCTCACCTGGGGAACCTCTAGGCATTTCCCTCTTCTGCTGGCTGGATGCCAGTGTCTAGAGAGACCAAAATCAGAGCTGCTCTCAGTCACCTTCCCCACCCAACAAGGAACACAAGTTTGAACTCTTAAGCAAGTAAGAAATAACCTTGTGCCGAGTTGGGGGTCAATTGTTACAGCAGCTGGCAATCCCTAGCTCATGAAGAGCGTTCGGCTGTTTTTCACCTGGGGCAGTGGTAGCCCAGACTCATCTCTTACCTGAAGCATTCTTGGGGTTCTTCAAATTATAATGAGAGAGAAGACCCTTGAAGAGGAGTAAAAAATTACTCAACTGGCGAGATGAGGTTTCAGAAAACCTTGATTCGACTATTAAGAGATATTTGATGGCCAGGCACAATGGCTCATGCCTGTAATCCCAGCATTTTGGGGGACCGAGGTGGATAGATCACTCGAGGTCAGGAGTTCGAGACCAGCCTGGCCAACATAGTGAAACCTCGTCTCTACTAAAATACAAAAATTAGCTGTGCATAGTGGTGCGCGCCTGTTATCCCAGCTACTTGGGAGACCGAGGCAGGAGAATCGCTTGAACCTGGGAGGCGGAGGTTGCAGTGAGCCAAGATTGTGCCACTGCCCTCCAGCCTGGGTGACAGAGCGAGAGACTCTGTCTCAAAAACACATAACAAAACAAAAAACCAAAAAACAAGGGATATTTGACTTCGTCTTGTACTTGAAGCTGGTGAAATGGGATGTAGCTCAGTTAACATGAGCCTTATGGTTAATATTAAACATTTTACTTCTTCATTTCCTCCATTGATTAATTATTTTAATATTAGAGAAGGTTACTTAATAACATAAGAAAATATTCAAAACAAACTGTTAAGCGAAAAAGGCTACTAAAAAATAGTAGATTCAGCGT
Organism: Colobus angolensis palliatus; assembly: GCF_000951035.1. NCBI lineage: Eukaryota > Metazoa > Chordata > Mammalia > Primates > Cercopithecidae > Colobus > Colobus angolensis. The sequence goes on from NW_012116188.1 coordinate 1,240,644, forward strand.
AATCCCACTTTTAAAATGCAAGCCAAGAACCTAAAAATACATTCGCATACACAGTGACCTAGAAGGTGACATCAAACTATTAAGTGATCATTTGTAAGTAGTAATAATAAGTGCGATTTTTTTATTTGTCTTTATTCTATTCAATGCTTTTCAGCCTCTTCCCAATAGACAACCTCTTCCCAACAGACTTAGAGATTAACAACACCAAAAGCAATAGAAGTTTTTTTTTATTTTTGAGATGGAGTCTCGCTCTGCCACCCAGGCTGGAGTGCAGTGGTGCGATCTCTGCTCACTGCAAGCTCTGCCTCCTGGGTTCATGCTATTCTCCTGCCTCAGCCTCCCAAGTAGCTGGGACTACAGGCGCACACCACTACGCCCGGCTAATTTTTTTGTATTTTTTAGTAGAGATGGGATTTCACTGTGTTAGCCAGGATGGTCTCGATCTCCTGACCTCATGATCCACCCGCCTCGGCTTCCCAAAGTCCTGGGATTACAGGCGTGAGTCACTGCGCCCGGCCTAGAAGTTATTTTTAAGGAAAATATAGAGAAAAATGTTGTCTTGCAATTAAAAAAAAAAAAAAGATCCAGTTTCTTCATTTACTGTTACTGGGAATTCTCGGTCAAACTCATATCCCAAGCAGAGACTTGGGGATCCACTAGTACTTCAATAATCCTAAAGAGGCAAGCAACAATCCTTGTTTCTGTTGAATGAGCAATCTTGTTTCTTTCTTGCTTTTTTTTTTTTTTTTTTTTTTGATGCAGTCTCTCGCTCTGCCGCCCAGGCTGGAGTGCAGTGGAACGATCTAGGCTCACTGCAAGCTCCGCCTCCCAGGTTCACGTCACTCTCCTGCTTCAGCTTCCCGAGTAGCTGGGAATACAGGCACCCGCCACCACGCCCAGCTAATTTTTTGTACTTTTTTTTTTTGAGACCGTGTCTTGCTGTGTCGCCCAGGCTGGAATGCAGTGGCACGATCTCAGCTTACTGCAAGCTCCACCCCCGGGTTCACGCCATTCTCCTGCCTCAGCCTCCCGAGTAGCTGGGACTACAGGCACCTGCCACCATGCCTGGCTAATTTTTTTGTACTTTTAGTAGAGACGGGGTGTCACTGTGGTCTCGATCTCCTGACCTCGTGATCCACCCTTCTTGGCCTCCCAAAGTGCTGATTTTTTGTATTTTTAGTAGAGACTGGGTTTCACTGTGGTCTCGATCTCCTGAGCTCATGATCTGCCCGCCTTGGCCTCCCAAAGTGCTGGCATTACAGGCCACTGAGCCCGGCCGTAATCTTGTTTCTTTTGCTTCTGTTGAATTATGCTGGGTGTTTAATCTAGAACTTGAAAAATAGGAAGATCAGGCCAGGCATAGTGGCTTATACCTGTAATCCCAGCACTTTGGGAGGCTGAGGTAGGGTGGGAGGATCATTTGAACTCAGGAGTTGGAGACCAGCCTGGGCAACATAGTGAGACCTCATCTCTACAAAAAGTAAAAATAAATAAAAATTGACTGCCTGTGGTAGCACGTGCCTGTGGTTCCAGCTACTTGGTAGGCTGAGGTGGGAGGATCACTTGAGTCTGGGAGGTCGAGGTTGCAGTGAGCCGAGATCGTGCCACTGCACTCCAGCCTTGATGACAGAGTGAGACTTTGTCTCCAAAAAAAAAAAGCAAGCAAGCAAGCAAGCAAGCAAGAAAAGTAGGGTAGGAGCCTGGCATGCTGGGTCACACCTGTAATCCCAACACTTTGGAAGGCCTAGGAGTTCACTTGAGCTTAGGAGCTCAAGGCCAGCCTGGGCGACGTGGCGAAACCCCTTCTCTACCAAAAATACAAAAAAATAGCTGGGCGTGGTAGTACACACCAGCAGTCCCAACTACTTGGTAGGCTGAATTGGGAGAATTGCTTGAGCCCTGGAGTTGGAGGTTGCAGTGAGCTGAGATTGTGCCACTGCGCTCCTGCCTGGATGACAGAGTGAGACCCCATCTCAAGGAAAAAAAAAAAAAAGATAAGAGAAAGTAGGAAGATCTCACAGAGAGTTTTGCATTGTTAAAGTCTCTTAAAGACTTTATTGCTTTCCAATAAGCATGTCTCTACACTCTTATTAAATTTGGGAAATATATCAGTTTTTTGTTTTGTCTAAACTCAGGCAAATCTAGCCGTGGGAGTATTCCAGTGCTGTTAGCATCAGAACTGTTCTTCTGCTTTGATTTACTTGTTTATTTATTTAAGAGACAGAGTCTTGCTCTGTCACCCAGGCTGGACTGCAGTGGCACAATCATAGCTAGCTCACTGCAGCCTCCAACTTCTGGGCTCAAGTGATCCTCCCACTTCAGCCTCCAGAGTAGACGGGAATAGTCCCATGTGCTACCATGCCCAGCTAATTTTTTTTTCTTTTTTAAGAAACAGAGTCTCACTATGTTGCCCAGTCTCGTCTCTCCTGGGCTCAAGCGATCCTCCTGCTTTGGCGTCCTAAAGTGCTGAGATTACCTGCATGAACCACCACATTCGGTCTTTCTTCTGCTTTTATTTTCACATCCTAGCCAAGAGTGTGATGAATCTTCACTCCATGAGAGGAACAGAATTCCACCAGCAGGTTAAAAATACTTCACATTCTAAGGAAATGGAAAGCTGACCAAAGCGAGGGTTTCAGGAACATCAGGCACCGCTCAGGCAACTGAGATTTCAGCACCCCTCCCGCCTCTTCTTGTGGCTATCTCTGGTCATCCTGTAACGTAAATGTTCTTTTTACCGGAACAGAATAAATGTAGTCTTTATATTAGGGAAATTCTCACGTTTGGAAAACTTCACAGCTTATTGTTTGAACCCTAAACACAAATCAAGGAAAAGGCAATGGAAGTAGAGTAACATTTGTATACCAGACTTCGTTGCTATCTGAATTCTAAGCATTTACTATGAAAAGATCTAGATGGAGATGATATAGACCTGAGAAATATAAATACATGTTTGGAGGAAGTATGGATTATTGGAAAGGATGTAGACTTTGGAGCTTGACAGACACAGGGTCAAGCTCCAGCTCTGTCACTTACAAGTGGCACGACCTGAAGCTAGTTTTTAACTTCTTCAAATCTGTGCTTTCAGTGGGAATATGAGGATTATGGCACCTATCCTGGAGTGTTGTTGGGAGAATGAAGGAATAAAAGGTATGAAAAGCACTACACACAGTGCCTGGTACACGCTAGATGCCCATTCATTGTGTTGATGTGGGTGCTAAGACAAAAGAAAACCAGACTGGAGTGAAAATGGGAAAATGTTGAGTGAAAAAAAATTTTTTTTTTTTTTTTTTTTTGAGATCGAGTCTCATTCTGTTGCCCAGGCTGGAGTACAGTGGTACGATCTCAGCTCACTGCAACCTTTGCCTTTTGGGTTCAAGCAATTCTCCTGCCTCAGCCTCCTGAGTAGCTGGGATTACAGGCATGTGCCACCACGCCCGGCTAATTTCTGTATTTTTAGTAGAGATGGGGTTTCGCCATGTTGCCCAGGCTGGTCTTGAACTCCTGAGCCCAAGCAATCCGCCCACCTCAGCCTCCCAAGGTGCTGGGATTAGAGCGCCTGACTGAAAAACAATTTTTTTTTAAATTAGCTGTACGTAGTGGCACATGCCTGTAGTCCCAGCTATTTGGGAAGCTGAGGCAGGACAATCACTTGAGCCAAGGAGTTTGAGGCTGCAATGAGATATGATAGTGTCACTGCACCCCAGCCTGGACAATGGAATGAAACCCTGTCTGTATAAAAATTTTAAAAAGTCTTTATAGAAGCTACTTATGCTTGTAATGAGTTAAAAATACATATTCTTGCATGGTAAAAAGTGAACATGCTTCTCTTTACTTCATCTCTATCAATCTGTCTCCCCTGGGGAAACCACTTCTTCTGTTTTTTTTTTTTTTTTTTTTTTTAGGAACTGATGTTTATTTTCTATCAACCATGTTTCCATGTTGCTTAAGAGCCGGCACAAGACAACTTAAGACCATTCCGTGGTTGCTCCTACCCATTCAGTGGCCAGAGTCGTGAGAGCTGCAGACCAGACTTCCGTGGCAGGCTGAGCACTCCAGTCTTCAGTAGGGAACTGCTGAACAGGCACAGAGGGCACCTGCACGCCGTCAGACCAGTCTGCAACCTCAGGCTGAGTAGCAGTCACCTCAGGAGCTGGAGCAGTCTGTTCACCCTGAAATTCCTCCTTGGTCACAGGCTTTTCAGTAGCAGCCTGCTCTTCTTTTTCAATCTCTTCAGGATCCCTGTAGAAGTAGAGATCAGGCATGACCTCCCACGGGTATTCATGGGAAATGATACCACGCATGTGCAGAACTTCCCAGGGCAGCATCCACATCAAACCCACTGAGTGAGCTTCATGTTGTTGCATGGAATGGCAATGTTCACACAGCTCTGAGGAGAATCTGTGTGACACAGAGCAATGGTGGGAAGGTTAACATAAGATGCCTCTGTGAGAGGCTATTGGTCAACTCTGGGGTCAGTAACCACAGGAAGCCGTGGCTCCCGGAAGGCTCCCTGGATCTGGTTAGTAAGAGTTCCAGAAGTGAAGTGGCCAGCAATTGCTGTGGCTCCAGTGGCAGCAGCAAATTGCAGCACAGCCCTCTGGCCAGTATTCCTGGAGGATATGACACTGACATCAGCGGGGTTTTCAACGGCAACAATGGCGTGAGCTGCAGCAGAAGCTTCTCCCAGGTCCTCTTCAGGTTTATGATGTAGATGCCATCACTTTTCCTTTTGTAGATGTACTGTTCCATTTGGAAGTCAAGATTGGTGCCACCTAAGTGGGTTTCTGCTGCAGAACTTAAGGACATCCTCCTCCTTCATTTGCAGGACATCAAGGGCTCTGGACATTGAGAAATTTTCCCTTTAAGTTACGATGGGAATCCAGAACAACGCTGCATGGACCCCTCTGCGAGGAGCATGGAAACCGGAAATCCCCCCCACCGCCCTTTTTTTTTTTTTCTTTTTTTAAAGTCTCACCTTATCGCCCAGGCTGGAGTGGAGTGATGGATCTTGGCTCACTGCAACTTCCACCTCCCGGGTTCAAGCGATTCTCCTGCCTTGACCTCCCGAGTAGCTGGGGTTACAGGTACCCGACATCACGCCTGGCTAATTTTTGTATTTTTGGTAGAGACGGAGTCTCACCATGTTGGGCAGGCTGGTCTCGAACTCCTGACGTCAAGTGATATACCCACCTTGGCCTCCCAAAGTGTGGGGATTATAGACATGAGCCATCATGCCCAGCCAGAAACCACTTCTAATAATGTAACAGGTTATATATTGACACATAGACACTTTTTAAGAGATTATACTATCTCTCTACATTTTTTTCTTTTTATTGAGCTGGAGTCTCACTCTGATGCCCTGGCTGGAGTGCAGTGACATGATTTCAGCTCACTGCAACCTCTGCCTCCCTGGTTCAAGCAATTCTTGTGTCTTAGCCTCCAGAGTAGCTGGGATTACAGGCGCGTGCCACCATGCCCGGCTAATTTTTCTATTTTTAGTAGAGATGGGGTTTCACTATGCTGGCTAGGCTGGTCTCCAGCTCCTGACCTTAAGTGATCTGCCCACTTCAGCCTCCCAAAGTGCTGGGATTACAGGCATGAGTCACTATACCCAGCCTATCTACACGTATTTTTAAAACTGCTTTTTCAATCATAACATTATACTATGGGCATCTTTTCACATAGTAAATGCAAATTTTCCTCATGTTTACAACAGTGCAGTAAGAGGCGCAGTAGAACCTAGGAATTAAGAGCATGGACTACTTGGGTTGGATACTAACTTGTGCACCTTAGGTTGTGTGTGAACTTGGACAAATGACTTCCCCTCTCTGAGTCTTAATTTCTCTATCTGTAAAATGTGTTTTGCTAAAATGCTTGTAGTAGCATATGAAAAATGCTCAACAT
>NW_012116188.1:1247241-1248122 GCF_000951035.1 Colobus angolensis palliatus
TTTCCTCATGTTTACAACAGTGCAGTAAGAGGCGCAGTAGAACCTAGGAATTAAGAGCATGGACTACTTGGATTGGATACTAACTTGTGCACCTTAGGTTGTGTGTGAACTTGGACAAATGACTTCCCCTCTTTAATTTCTCTATCTGTAAAATGTGTTTTGCTAAAATGCTTGTAGTAGCATATGAAAAATGCTCAACATCAGTAATCCTCAAAGAAACGCAAGTTAAAATCACAGTGATTAAATGCAAGTTAAAATCATTTTATACCAGTCAGATCATTTTACACCAGTCAAATCATTTCATACCAGTCAGATTGGCTAGTATTAAAAAGTAAGAAGATAACAGATGTTGTTGAGGATATAAAGAAAAAGGAATGCTTATACACTGTTGGTGGGAATGTAAATTAGTACGACTTTCATGGAAAACGGTATGGAGATTTCTCAAAGAACTAAAATTAGAACTATCATTTGATCCAGCAATCCCACTACTGGGTATCTACCCAAAGGAACAGAAATCATTATATCAAAAAGATACCTGCATTTGTTTGTTTATCACAGCACTATTCAAAATAGCAAAGATATGGAATCGACCTAAGTATCCACTAGTGGTTGATGGGATAAAGAAAATGTGGTGTATATATACAATGGAATACTATTCAGTCATAAAAAAAAGAATAAAATGTTTTTTGCAGCAACATGGATGGAACCGGACGCCATTATCTTAAGGGAAACAACTCAGAAAGTCAAATACTGCATGTTCTCACTTATAAGTGGGAGCTAAGTCATGTGTACACATCGACCTAGAGTGTGCAATGGTAAACATGGGGGACTGGGAAAAGTGGGAGGGTGGAGGAGGGTGGGTGATGAGAAGTTACTTGAGT
>NW_012116188.1:1251617-1256989 GCF_000951035.1 Colobus angolensis palliatus
TGGGCATGGCAATAGACACAGCGTTGGTAAAGTTGACAACAGCATTTTCTGTAGAGTAATGGGCATGAAAAGTAGTTTTGAGGCAGGAGAATAGGGTCTCAAGGCAGGAAACTTAAGGCGGATTCACGCTGACTTCCTAGAACTAAATCAAAAGGAAAACCCCACCTTTCCACACCCAAGTAACAAAAGGACAGAAAGCGTCTTCATTTGCAACTACCTGCCCAGTTTTCGGCCCAGCAGATGGAAAATTGAAAGTACCTCCGATTGGTTGCTTTCCTCAACCAATCAGACCTTTACAAGGAGTGTAATTTTGTAACTTCACTTCAGCCTCTGAGCCTCTGATTGGTTGCTTTCTACAACCAGTCAGACTGATTGTGGGCCAACTCTTCTTTGCATAGAAGTGTAACTTTGTAACTTCACTTTAGCCTCTGATTGGTTGCTTTCCACAGCCAATCAGACTTTTTGCATAGGGTGGAACCTTTGTAACTTCACTTCAGCCTCTGTTGGTTGCAGCAGCCAATCAGACTGATTGCAGGCCGCTACTTCATTTGCATGGGTTTGTACACCAAGTGGCCAATGGGAAACTAAACCCCCAGAAAATATTCTGTAACAGGGCTCTTGAGCCCCTATGCGTGGCCTGCTCCCACCCTGTGAAGTGTACTTTCATTTTCAATAAATCTCTAGTTTCGTTGCTTCATTCTTCCCTTGCTTTGTTTGTGTGTTTTGCCCAATTCTTTGTTCAAAACGCCAAGAACCTGGACATCCTCCACTGGTAACAGTTTGAAGAAAGTTAAAAAGGAATGGTGGTGACCAACAGTGCAGATGGCACTGTGGGTACAAGGGAAACTGATAACCACCCCCGCCCCCCAACACACATGCACGCACACACAGAATACAAACAAGTAGCACAATCAACAGAGTATTTAAGAGACTCTCATTGTGTCCTCTGGCGTAAAAATTCTTTCCATAGGTCTTTGACTCGTAAACCATCAGAGCCCAGAATCATGAAGACTACAACATAAATATTGAGAGGTCCTTAGGTATAAAAGTGGAGGAGCCACTCTCACTTCCACTCCTTGCTTCTCCCATTCATACACAGTTTATTCAAATTATTCATCGTAGTTACATTCTATAAAGTTTCTTCTAATGCTGAATTGGCAAATAATGAACTATTGCTCCAAGGGGAGAGACTAGGTTACATTCCTGTGAGCCGCTGGTCATAATATTTTTGCTAAACAAAATGCCACCCTTGGCATATAGGTTTGTTTGCCAATATCCTTGTAAAACAAGCCAGTCACATCAGCATTGAAAACCTACTCTTGTACATAACCCTTTGCTCTATAACAGTTGGCAGATATTTTAAAAAATTCGTCTGCAGCCTCCTGATCTGCAGAACCTGCCTCACCTGCAAGTTTAATGTTTCTCAAGCTCTGTTGCCTTTTGAAATGTGTAAGCCAGCCAGCACTAGCTCAGAAGAGTTTCACATTTTCCTACACCTGGGTGTGATCGTTAATTTTATGTGTCAACTTGACTGGGCCTTGGGGTGCCCAGATATTTGGTTAAGCATTATTTCAGGGAGTGTATGCAAGGCTCTTTCTGGATGAGATTAACATTTGAAACAGTAGACTGAGTAAAGCAGATCGTCCTATCTAATCAGTTAAAAGCCTGAATAGAGTAAAAAGCTGAGTGAGAAAGAACTGTCTATCTTTGCCTCACTGTCTTCAAGCTTAAACATTGGTAGTCTCTTGCCCTTGGGCTTGGACTAGAATTTAAGCCATTAAATTTTTTAAAAAGAGCTTAGGTCATTGCTAATTCCTTACAATAAATGTCTCTCTCTCTCTATATATATATGTATATATATACTATATATGCTATATATATGATACATATACTGTGTATATACTACATAATATAGAGAGCAAGGATACACACACACACACACATATATATATATACATATACACATCTTATTGGTTCTGTTTTTCTAGAGAACCCTAATCCACTGGGTAATGTGTCTATAAATTTATTACTGGAGCAGCCTGATTTATAGGCCAGTGCATTTCTTTCTCCTTTTCCTGGATGTATTGTATTGTTGATTCATTCACATTGAACTCACAGCCAACAGCACTATAACTCATGCCTGAATGAAGCTTATCTAACACATACATTTTCTCCATAAGGAACATCACAGTCTTCCTGTTTTTAGGAATACTAGACAGCACTTCAGCATTATACTTAGGGGCCATTTCAAACAGAAGAATCACCAGCAAAAAGCATAGAAATTGGGAAGCATGGCACTAAATAGACTATGAAAATAATGCTTAGTTTTAGTATGAGATCTGAAACAAGAAACATTGCCTCATTCAGCCTGAGCTGGGAACATGCAGAGAGGGCAACTGACATTTCTTGCCACCTCTGCACATGTCCTCAAATAACCGTGAAAGTGCCGTTGATATTGATTTTAGGGTTATAAATAAAGTTTAGCAAGTAGGCAAACTTGCAAGCACAGAATCTGTAAATGATGAGGATTGACTATATGATGGCTTTGATGGCTTTGGAAAAACCAATACCATGTATTGATAATCAGTTCAGAGCCTATACCAAAATTCCATAGCAAGGCTGCAACATGACATATCTTCCCAGCTGGTGCTAGCATGTTATTTAGACCCACCTGTAATCCAGGTTCAAATTTTTCCCATCAGCTAACAGGATATAATAAACTCCCTGTGAGGCCTTATGTGTTTTGAGATTGATTGAAGTAGCAGTGGACAGGAATAGCCCTGTTGGGAAGATAAGTCACCTGTTTATGCAATTCATTTGTGTCTTCAGGACCAGCTCAGTCCGGATTAGGTGTCTGACACTTCCACTTGATAATGGACTGCTTCTGGGCGTCTCAACTGTATAGAGAAATGAATCAGAAAACAACCATCTTGTCATGGTCAGCTCAGTCACATTGTCCCCTCATGTCCCATAGCCAGGCACTCGGTTTCTACCAGGGTTCATTAGCAACCCAAGAGCTGTTTCCCAAAATGGAAATTGTTACTAATGCAATACGGCATAGCTTTGCTTTAAAATCCTGTTCTCCAATCAAGGTTAGCTTCAGCCTCCATACAGACTTCTCTTGCTCTGGGCCCTACTCAAAGGTGGCAACAGAAAATATTTTAGTTTACTTAGTATATGTGCTGCAGAAAGAGACCTAAAATGTAATATAGATAGTTTCCAAAATCCACAACATTCCATCAAGTATTGTGCTTTTTTCTTTTTTAAATTTAAATTTAAATTTTTTTGAGACAGGGTCTCACTCTGTTGCCTAGAATGGAGTGCAGCAGTGTGATCATAGCTCACTGCAGCCTCAAACTACTGGGCTCAAGTAATCCTCCCCCTTCAGCCTCCCCAGTAGCTAGGACTACAGGTGTGTTACCACACCCAGATGATTTTTAATTTGTTTGTAGAGATAAGGTCTTGCTATATTGCCCAGGCCGATCTCAAACGTCTGGCCTCAAGCAATCCTCCTGCCTTGACCTCCCAAAGCACTGGAACTTCAGCTATGAGCCACCACACCTGGCCTTGTGCTTCTTTTGTAAAGGTAAGAGTTCCATATTTTCATGAGTTTTCTTCCCATACTTTAGCAGGCATATATCTTGGTTGGGCATTCAAGGAACTTCCTAATTCCAGTCCATCCATATAAATGTCATCAAAATAGTGAACAAGCAGCATGTACAGTTGGTAAGAATATAAAGTTTTCAAAAAATTCCCTTGAATAAGGCAAGGGAGCAAAGGAGACTGATTGTGAAGTTGTCCTGCTGTCCCTTCCAGGCAAAAACACACTGTTTCCGGTTTTCTCTGTTTATTGATTGGAGAAGGGGAAGCATTTTCTAGATTAATAGCAGCACACACCACGTACCCGTGCCTGTGCTGCCTTGCTACCATAAAGAAATCATATCCAGAAAAGCAGCTGCAATTAAAGTCAGTTATTAATTAGGCTTGGTTAATCCACTCTCTTTTTCCAAGACCAATTTCTCTTCTGCAAAGACTCTACAACTGAGTATAATGGGGGATATCATAGCTATAACCATGTCTTTATTGTTCAAAGCTTTGAAGAAGACACCAATTACTACAATTCTTCAGGAATGTGTTACTGCTTTTTGTTTACTCTCTCAGTAAGGAGGGAGAACTCAAAGGGCTTCCACTTGGTCTTTTCCACCATAACTATCCTTTTTCTACAGGTCAGAAGACAATGTGAGGATTTAGCCAGTTGGTGAAGGCAAGAAGAAAGGAGACTAGTTATTAGCTGTGTCTGTCTCTTTTATCCAGAAAGCAAAAACTCACCCAGACACTTCAAATGAAGTTGTCACTTCATGTCTAATTGACAAAATCTTGCCACTGACTCCAGTGGCAGAGGAAACTAGAAAATTAAGTATGACTTTAACATTTCCAGTCTGGATAGTAGAGAACAAAGGAGAAAGCTTTGGAGAATGATATATGGGTTTACCACAACTCCTTATAAGCCAGGGCCTTATCACAGCTTGATACCCTGACTTTTGCTATCTCTTATCCCAGGGATCTGTTATTTTCTGGCTGCCACATGCATTCCAGCTCTGTGTGTCACTGCCATCAGAGAGCTTAGGATTTTGTGGGGAATACAAGTAGTGCTGTAGGGAAAGGCTTTGCTGTTAAATTGCATTTTCTATTATTTTACTTTACCATCCCCCCCACCACCAATAAAAAAAAGCAGCAATGCCTTCCTATGATGCATTGTCCCCAGGGGAAGGATGGATACAGCCTAGCAAAAATCAATCATTATTTAGCTTTGAGCTTAAAAATATGATTTTGTTTTTAGAGATAGGGTCTCACTCTGTCAACCAGGCTGGAATACAGTGATGTGATCAGAGCTTACTTCAGCTTCAAACTCCTGGATTCAAGCAATCCTCCCACTTCAGCCTCCTGAGTAGCTAGGATGAGGAGCATGCACCATCACACTTGGCTAAATATAGATTTATTTTTTGTGGAGATGAGATCTCACTATGTTGTCCAGGCTGGTCTTGAATTCCTGGCCTCAAGCGATCCCCTCAAAGTGCAGGGGTTATAAGCGTGACCCACTTTGCCCAGCCTCAAAATATGATTTTTGAACTCCTCAGCTACCATTTCAGTCTGAAAGCTGAACACTTTTGATTTTTGATTGAGAGATAATACGCATGCCTTAGAAAATCAAAGACTCAGAGCCTAGAAGATGGGAACACAGATTTTATTAAAAATCAGCTCTGGGCCGGGCACGGTAGCTCACGCCTGTAATCCCAGCACTTTGGGAGGCCAAGGCAGGTGGATCACGAGGTCAGGAGATCGAGACCATCCTGGCTAACACAGTGAAACCC
>NW_012116188.1:1263364-1266334 GCF_000951035.1 Colobus angolensis palliatus
AAATTTCTATTTATGTCAATATTATAATTGATATAATCATAATATTATACATAATTGTTACATAACCCATGCATTATATATTAGTGATATATACATAACATTCACTATTTTAGATACATTGTAATGAATTGTGTATCAGTATAAAAGGCACAATTGATATATTAGTTAATATAAATACATTCATACATTGTTCTAATTATTCTAATAACTATTGATTAATATACTTAACACTAACATTACCAAATTAGTAAGAAAAAGGAATATAACCCATTAAAAATGGCAAAGGATAAGTATATGTAGTTCACAGAAAAGGAAGTATAAAAGGCCAATAATTATGGCAAAACAACATCAAACTTACAGTCAGGAAATGCAAACAAAACAAAAAGAGATCCCATTTTTCCTCCAGAGACTGACAAAATTTGAGTTTACTAATATCAAGTGTGGTGACATCTAGGAAAAAAATTTAGTTCCATTATTTTCTATAATGCTCTTTTTATCCTAGGGGAACTTCCCTTTTATCTGGTAACTGCAGGGGCCTGGTATGGAATGAACTAAAATTAGTCCCATTTGGTAAACTAAATCCTAACTGATACTTTAAATACTGTCGTTAGATAACTCACGATATAATCAGAAGAGATCTGGATTAAGTCAGGCGTGGTGGCTCACGCCTGTGATCCCAACACTTTGGGAGACCAAGGTGGGCAGATCACCTGAGGTCAGGAGTTTCAGACCAGCCTGGTCAACATGGTGAAACCCCATCTCTACTAAAATACAAAAATTAGCTGGGTGTCATGGTGTGCACCTGTAATCCCAGCTACTTGGGAGGCTGAGGCAGGAGAATTGCTTGAACCCAAGAGGCAGAGGTTGCAGTGAGCTGAGATCACACCACTGCACTCTAGCCTGGGCGACAGAGTGAGACTCCATCTCAAAAAAAAAAAAACCAGCTCTGTAATGTGAGTAAAAAATAGCAGTTCTTCCTGAACTGAATGGAATGAACTTGTTGGATTAAACAAGTTGGGAGTAAGTTAGGTGCCCAAGAAGCACCCTCCCACGCTCCAGAGAAACATGCCTGGGCTTTGCATCCCAGGGGGTTGGCGAGCCTGTAGGAGAGACCCACATTGGGCATGGGGTGTCAGAGCAGTAGATGAACCATGGTTCAAGGCATTGTCCAGGTAGATGGACCTGACGGCAGCGCCGTAGAGTCCTGCACCCCATGCAATGATGCGAAAAAACGGGTCAGAGTTTCTGAGCCCAGGGAGGAACTGGAGGCGTAAATGCTCAGAGGAAGGGTATAAGGAGGGGAAGGGAGCAGCCTGGATGAAGGTGAAGAACAAGTGGACCCAATGATTTCACCAGAGGCCATGTCATGGGCCTTGGATATCAGCAAGTGATGGCAGCCCTCAATACCTAAAACCAGGTGGCATGTCCTTTCCTCTTCAGAGGCCAGAAAGAATTGGAGAAAGACTCGTGGTCCAGACACTCCATCCTTTAATGTCAAGATGTTACCAAAGTCACCCAGAAACTTAGATTATATGCAGAGAAAAATCAGCCGAAAGGAGAACGGACAGGATCTTAAAATTGCCTGCATATTTACTCAAAAGGGACTGTTTCACTCCAGAAGGATTCCTAGGTGGCCAGAATATGTGTTTTCTGTTATGTACGGCTACGTGGCTCAACAGTTAGTTGAGTTGTACTACAGAAAATAAAGAAAGCTACCTTTCCTACACATCCAAATTGTGGCTGTCAATTTCATACCACCTTCACCAGGGAAATTGATAATTACAATGCAATGTGACATGTGGTAAATAAAGGAATCATTCGAAAGCAGTAGGAACTGAGAAAGGAAGCATCTCTCTCTCCTCAGGAAAAAAGAAACTAATTCCAATAGGAAATTATATTTGAGATGAGTTTTGAAGGATGAGAAAGTGCTTGCTAAACAGACAAGTGAGGGAAAATTGTTCAAAGCAGAGAAAACAGCCTGAAGACACAGAGCCACAAAAGGGCAAAGTGTGTTTTGGGACATGGCAAGAAGTCAGGGTGAGTAGAACATGAGTTTTGCCGGGCAGAGTAGAGGAGGCCAGGGCCAGGCGTGGGGGCGTGCACCTGTAGTCCTAGCCCCTCGGGATGCTGAGGCAGGAAGATCGCTTGAGCCCAGGAGTTCAGGGCTGCAGTGAGCTGTGATCACGCCGCTTCACTCCAGACTGGGTAACAGAGCAAGACCCTATACCTACAAAAACTAGCCAAGCAAGGTGGTGCTACTTGGGAGGTGAGGGCAAGAGGATCTCTTGAGTCCCAAAGTTGGAGGCTGTGGTGAGCTAATGGCACCATTGCACTCCAGCCTGGGCAACAGCGAGACCTTGTCTCTACATTGGATTTGGTTACAAGAAAATCATTAGTAACTCTACCAAAAGCATATTTTTAGGAGTGGTGGGGGCAGATGCCAGATTGGAGTGGGTTGAAGAATGAATAGGAGGTGAGAACTGAAGCCAGTAGAAGTAGGCAATTCAAGGAGATTGGTTGTGAAGGGGTAAGATTTCCATTTTGGACATATTGTGCTAGAGATGCCCTTGGGATGTTAAAGTGTAGCTGTCCAGAAAGTAACATATAGAAAACTATAGCTAGGGAACATGTCTTGGATGCAAAAATAGATTCAGTTTGCAACAATGTATAAGTGGTTGCTGAAACCTGGGATTAGATGAACTCCCCAAGGAACAGTGTGAACAACAGCAGAAGACAGAAACAAAGGCAGAGCCTGGAAGATAAAAACGTTTAAGGGGCGGCCAAAGGTAGCAGAGCCCTAAGAAGAGACTGATGACTAATTGTCAGAGATGTAGGAAGAAAACCAGGGGAGCACATGCTGGAAGCTGAGAAAGAGGAGAGTTTCAAGAAGTGCAAAATGCTACTGATAAATCAGATGAAGATTGAAACCGAACCATTGGTTGGCTTTAACTTTTTTTTTTTTTTTTTTTT
>NW_012116188.1:1269059-1273366 GCF_000951035.1 Colobus angolensis palliatus
GGATTTCACCATGTTGGCGAGGCTGGTCTTAAACTCCTGACCTCAAGTGATCCACCCTGCTCGGCCTCCCAAAGTGCTGAGACTACAGCTGTGAGCCATCATGCCCAGCCTGAGCTGGGTTCTCTTGAATCCACCAATCATAGAGTCAGGGAGTCCCAGCAGCCGTCCATACGAAGATGGAAATGCGATGTCAGTGGTTGAGCCTGAGCAGTACAGTAAGATGCATGAGAAGCTAACCCAGACTCCCCTTTTCTTTAGAGCTGTACCAGCATCTGCCCCTCCAATTCACACATTTGGCCATAGAGGGCAAAGGAAGACATGCTGAAAGAGGAGAAAAAGCCTGAACTCAGTTTATGGATAGATTAGCTTAGATGGCTGTGTGGGTGCAAGTATAAAATGAATAGCAGATGCATTGCAGTCACACTCAGGGGAAACTTTAAAAGACAGTGCTGAGTAATCCCAGTACTTTGGGAGGCTGAGGCTGGAGGATCACTTGACTCCAGGAGTTCAAGGCTTCAGTGAGCTATGATTGCATCACTGTGCTCCAGTATGGGCAACAGAGTGAGACCCTGTGTCAAGAAAAACAAACAAAAAATGAAAAAAGTGTCGAGAGAAAAATCTTTCCAATGAGTAGAGTTTTGAGTATCACCTGATCATCCACGTTATGTAGAAAGAAAAGTAGCCCAAGGTGAGAATTCACAAGAGCTTGCGGGAATGGTGAATAGCCTGGTTGGTTTGCTAGCAGACTGAAATAGGACTGAAAGACTGGAGGCATGGAGGTCTAGGGTAGAGGCATGTGAAATGACGTTCCTGGTGGGTGTGACAATTTTTGTATGCATCTTTGCTGCTCCTCCTGTCATAGATGAGGGTCTGTCTGCCCAACCCTTAAATCTAGGCTGAGCCATGTGACTTTGGCCAATGGTGCTACAGACAAAGGATACAAGCATAGGCTTCAAAAGTGCCTGAAGCTTGAGACTTGCCCTTCTTTGCTTCTAAGAACTCTTTGTCACTATGTAAAGAGCATAGCCTAGTCTCTTGGAGGATGTCAGCACGTGGAAAGGGCCTCTGCCATCCTGGCTTTCCCAGTGGAAACCTCAATACATGAGTGAGCCCCACTGGTACAACATGGAACAGAAGCAAGTCTTCCCAGCCGTGGCCCATCCCAATCACCAGTCCATAGAATGAAGAGCAAATCAATGGTTGTTCAAAGCCATTATGTTTTGGGGTAGTTTATCATGCAGCAAAGGCAAACTGATAATGTAACTCTCTAGGCTCGGCTCTTAATATATCAATAGAATGTGAAAAAACTCTCTTGACAAAGACGGGCTTCAGAAATTTGCTTCTGATTCAGAAAAGTCAGGTGTGAGATTCAGAACTGATGAATCTTGCTTCCATCAGACCTGCTCTCCCTTTCCTACGATATTAAGCCCCATGTAGCAGCCTTAGGGATGGAAGTTTGCAAGGAAATACGGTTTAAGGAAGAAATTTAGGGAAAAACACATTTGCTTAATGTTTTTCAAAATATCATTATTCTCATTATTGAAATTGGCAGAAGGCCAGGGAAACAGGTACTCCTATACACAGCTGGTGGTAGAATAAATCATACAGACATTTTGGAAGGCAAATTGGCAGTATCAGCAACAATTGAGCGTAAATCTACTGCTTGTCCAAGTGATTCCATTTCTTTGTATCCGCTTTAGATGTAGAGGTCTGGACAGAGGTGTTATTTGCAACATTTTAATAGCAAAAAGTTGGAAAAAGGAGAATAGTAATGTAAATGATGGTATGTCTATATTGTGGAACATTATGTTGCAATTAAGAGGAATGAGGTACCCCATAGAAAAGATACCCAAGATACATTTGGAAATGAATATACTGGCTGGGCACAGTGGCTCAAGCCTGTAGTCGCAGCACTTTGGGAGGCTGAGGCAAGTGGATCAGGAGTTCAAGACCAGACTGGCCAACATGGCAAAATGCTGTCTCTACTAAAAATACAAAAACTAGCCGGGCATGGTGGCACACGCCTCCCAGCTACTCTGGAGACTGAGGCAGGAGAATTGCTTGAACCTGGGAGGCAAAGGTTACAGTGAGCCGAGATCATACCACTGCACTCTAGCCTGGGTGACAGAGTGTGACGCCGTTTCAAAAACATAAGTAAACTAATTAAATGAATATAGTTCCTAGTTAAGGACATGCTAACTTCTATTATAGGTAAACATCAAAATCTCAAGGGCTTAACAATGGAAGTTTATTTTTTACTCATAAAATACAGTCTGCAGTAAAGGAGAGGGTAGATCCATTCCTTGCAGTCACTCAGGGCCTTAGGCTGTCATCTTCCAGTCACATTTTCTAAGGTCTCCCTGGGCATCTGCCTCTGGCCAGCAGATGGAGACGAATGGAAGAATTCCTTGAGGGAAATTGTTAGGGGCCAGTCCTAGAAGTGGCACTCATCATTTCTGCCTGTAATTTCATTGGCCCAAATCAGTCACATGAACATGTCTAATTTCAGGGTAGCTGGGAAATGTAGTCTAATTGTAAATAAGCCAAAAGAGAAATTAATTTGATGAACAGCCACAAACACTGTTAGAACTTATTGCCACACATATACTGCAGGTTTCCACTGATACATACACATATACCTCAGAGATATTGCAGATGAGTTTCCCAACCACTGTAATTAACAAATATCCCAATAAAGTGAATCACATGAATCTGTTGGTTTCTCAGTGCATATAAAAGTTATGTTTACACTATACTGTAGTCTGCTAAATGTGCAATAGCATTATGTCTAAAAAATGGTACACACTTTAATTAAAAATACTTTATTGCTAAAAATATGCCAGTGATATCCGAGCCTTCAGTGAGCTGTAATCTTTTTGCTGGTGGAGGGTCTTGCCAGGATGCTGATGGCTTCTGACTGATCAGGGTGGTGGTTATTGAAAGTTTGGGTGACAGGCCGGGCGCGGTGGCTCAAGCCTGTAATCCCAGCACTTTGGGAGGCCGAGACGGGCAGATCACGAGGTCAGGAGATAGAGACCCTCCTGGCTAACACGGGGAAACCCCGTCTCTACTAAAAAAAATACAAAAAACTAGCCGGGCGAGGTGGCAGGTGCCTGTAGTCCCAGTTACTTGAGAGGCTGAGGCAGGAGAACGGAACCCGGGAGGCAGAACTTGCAGTGAGCTGAGATCCGGCCACTGCACTCCAGCCTGGGCGACAGAGCCAGACTCCGACTCAAAAAAAAAAAAAAAAAAAAAAAGAAAGTTTGAGTGACTGTAGTAGTTTCTTAAAATAAAACAACAATAAATTTTGCCACATTGATGGACTCTTCCTTTCATGAAAGATTTCTCTGTAGCATGTGATGCTGTTTGATAGGATTTTACTCAGAGTAGAACTTCTTTTTAAAATTGGAATCAAGGCATCACATTATCTGACTTCAAATTAACAAAAACAGCCTGGTACTGGAATAAAAATAGACATACAGAACAATGGAATAGAATAAAGAACCCAGAAATAAAGGCATCTATCTATAGCCGACTGATCTTCAACAAAGTCAACAAAAATATACACTATGGAAATGACACCCTATTGAATAAATGGTGCCAGGAAATTGGACAGCCACATGCAGAAGAATGAAACTGGGCCTCTACCTCTTAACATATATAAAAATTCACTTAAGATAGGCTAAAGACCTAAATCAAGTTTGTTTAACTCCTAGCCTGTGGGCTTCATGTGGCCCAGCATGCTTTAAATATGGCCCAGCACAAATTTGTAAACTTTCTTAAAACATTATAAGAGTTTTTTTTTAGATTTTTTTTTTTTTTTAGCTCATCAGCTATCATTAATGTGAGTGTATTTTATGTGTGGCCCAAGACAATTCTTCTTCCAGTGTGACCCAGGGAAACCAAAAGATTGGACACCTATGACCTAAATGTAAAACCTGAAACTATGAAAATCCTAGAAGAAAACTTAAGAAAGACTCTCCTGAACACTGGCCTGGGCAAAGAGTTTATGGTCAAGTCTTCAAAAGCAAATGCAACAAAAACAAAAATAGACAAATGAAACTTAAAGAGCTTCTGCAAAAGAAACAACAGAGTAAACAGACGACCTATAGAATGGGAGAAAATATTTGCAAACTATGCATCTGAGAAAGAATCTACAAGAAATTCAGCTCAACAAGAAAAAAGTAAATAACTCCATTAAGAAGTGGGCAATGCCGGGCGCGGTGGCTCAAGCCTGTAATCCCAGCACTTTGGAAGGCCAAGACGGGCGGATCACGAGGTCAGGAGATCGAGACCATCCTGGCTAA
>NW_012116188.1:1274041-1278030 GCF_000951035.1 Colobus angolensis palliatus
AAAAAAAAAAAGGCTAAAAACAACAGATGTTGGTGAGGATGTGGAGGAGGGGGAACACTTACACACTGTTGGTGGGAATGTAAATTAGAATGACTACTATGGAAGACAGCATGGTAATTTCTCAGCAACGTAAAAATGGAACTACTATTTGATCCAGCAATCCCACTTCTGGGTATCTATCCAAAGGAAAATAAATTGTTGTATAAAAAGACACTTACCCTCATATGTTTATTGCAGTACTGTTCACAACAGCAAAGATATGGAATCAACATACATGTCCATCAGTGGAGGACTGGATGAAGAGAATGTGGTATGCAGACACTATGGAATACTACTCAGTCATAAAAAGGAATAAAATCATGTCTTTTGTGGAACATGGATGGAACTGGACGCCATCATCCTAAGTAACATCAGTCAGAAACAGAAAGTCAAATACTGTCCGTCACTTATAAGAGGGGGCTGAACAACGGGTATCCATGGACACGCAGAGGGGAAAAATGTACATTGGAGACTACAAAGGTGGAGGGATGGGTAGGGAGAGGGTTGGAAACTACCTATTGGGTGTAGTGTTCACTATTCATGTGATGGGTTCACTAAGAGCCGGACATTCCTTCCTCACTAAGCTTAATCATTTCTAGTTTTTGGTTTCAAGTGAAGGACATACAACCCTTCCTTTTACTTGCACACACAGAAGCCATTGTAGGGTTATTAATGGGCATAATTTCTTTTTTCTTTTTTCTTTTTTTTTTTGAGATGGAGTCTCGCTCTGTCGCCCAGGCTGGAGTGCAGCGGCGCTATCTTGGCTCACCGAAAGCTCCGCCTCCCGGGTTCACGCCATTCTCCTGCCTCACTCAGCCTCCCCAGTAGCTGGGACTACAGGCGCCCGCCACCAGGGCATAATTTCAATATTGTTGTGTCTCAGGGAATACCGAGGCCAGGAGAGGGAGAGAGGTTGGGGAGGTACTGGTCAGTGGAGCAGTCAGAGCACACACAATTATTGATTAAGTTTGCCGTTTTATATGGTCATGATTCCTGGCCTCTCAAAAAATTAGAATAGTAACATTAAAAATTGCTGATCCTAGACCACCGTAACAGATGTAATTACAATAAAAAAAAAAAGTGCAAGACTGTGAGAATTACCAAAATGGGACACAGAGACACAAAATGAACACTTGCTGTTTGGAAAAATGGCTCGATAGACTTGCTGAATGCAGGGTTGCCACAAACCTGCAGTTTATTGGAAAAGAAAATATCTGTGAAGCACAATAAAATGCAATACAACGAAGTATGCCTGTATCGTCAAAAATCTTGTGCATTCTTTCCTTGTGCCTTCTGTCTTCTCCACGGTTAGTGTCTGTACTTGACCTCCAAAGTTGGCTGGGATCTGACTTTAGTTAGTCTGGAGGTCTTGAGAGGTGGAAGGGTGGGTCTCAAGGCTAGTATGGCATCTCCTTGTGTAAAAACTAGGCGTGGTGGCTCACGCCTGTAATCCTAACACTTTGGGAGGCCGAGGTGGGCTGGTTACTTGAGGTCAGGAGTTTGAGACGAGCCTGGTCAACACGGCCAAACCCCATCTCTACTAAAAATACAAAAATTAGCCGGCGTGGTGGCAGGTGCCTGTAATCCCACCTACTCGGGAAGCTGAGGCAGGAGAATCACTTGAACCTAGGAGGCAGAGGTTGCAGTGAGCTGAGATCGTAACACTGCACTCCAGTCTGGGTGACAGAGCAGGACTCCATCTCAAAAAATAAAATAAAATAAAATAAAAATAAAAACTATGTCAGATGAGGACACTACAAGGGTCTTCGAGCAAGAGGGAGCTTCTCTTCAGACGAGGAAAGTGAGGTTCCTCCTATTCTAACTCACTGTAATCACTAGGATGCCGTACTTTCTAAATCAGTCCCTAACTCTAGCATAAAAAGACCTACAGAAGCAGTGAATTCACCTTAGGTTGTAATTTTGCAACCCCTAGGATCAAACCTTGGATCTAGTTTTTACATGTGCTAGCCTGACAGCCACAGGAGACTAGAGGCTCCTTTAGGGCAGTCATAGATGCTCTCTGGTCCTCTGTCCAGGAAGTCAGCTGACAATGTCAAGTGCTGACCTCGGTGTTTCCTTTTTTTTTTTTCTTTTTTTGAGACAGAGTCTTGTTCTGTCACCCAGGCTAGAGTGCAGTGGCATGATCTTGGCTCACTGTAACCTCCGCCTCCTAGGTTGAAGCGATTCTCCTGCCTCAGCCTCCCGGGTAGGTGGGATTATAGGCGTGTGCCACCCCGCCCAGCTAATTTTTGTATTTTTAATAGAGACGGGGTTTCCTCATCTTGGCCAGGCTAGTCTGGAACTCCTGACCTTGTGATCCACCTGCCTCTGCCTCCCAAAGTGCTGGGATTACAGGTATGAGCCACTGAGCCTGGCCTCCTTTCTTTTATTCTGCAGGGCGATCAAAGCAACCAACCCACACACCATGCTTTTAGTCTATCATAACATTATATTGCAGCAGCCACTTGGTCTCTCAAAGTCTTTTAATTTGCTTTTTTTTTTTTTTTTCGTGAGACAGAGCCTTGTTCTGTTGCCCAGGTTGGAATGCAGAGGTACGATCTTGGCTCATTGTAACCTCTGCCTCCCAGGTTCAAGCGATTCTCCTGCCTCAGCCTCCCGAGTAGCTGAGACTACGGGCGCCTGCCACCATACCTGGCTAATTTTTGTATGTTAGTAGAGATGGAGTTTCACCATGATGGCCAAGCTGGTCTCGAACTTCTGACCTCAAGTGATTTGCCCTCCTCAGCCTCCCAAATTGCTGGGATTACAGGCATGAGCCACCGGGCCTGGCCTTAATTTGTTCTTAATTCCAAGCAACTTCAGGTAATAATGTAAAAAGTGCTTCGCCAGGCGCCGTGGCCCACACCTGTAATTAATTCCAGCACTTTGGGAGGCTGAGATGGGTGGATCACGAGGTCAGGGGTTCGAGACCAGCCTGACCAACATGGTGAAACCCCGTCTCTACTAAAAATACAAAAATTAGCTGGGCTTGGTGGCAGGCACCTGTAATCCCAACTACTCAGGAGACTGAGGCAGGAGAACTGCTTGAACCCAGGAGGCAGAGGTTGCAGTGAGCCGAGATTGCGCCACTGCACTCCAGCCTGGGTGACAGAGTGAGATTCCATCTCAAAGCCATGGACTTGGACATTTTGTTTTCCACAGCAGGAAGGCCATTGCAGCCTGCAAATTTACTCAGATCAAACACCTGATCCTAGATCCCCATTCTCTGTGGGTCTCCTTTCTGAAACCATTTCTGGAAAAAAGCACTCTAGCATTCAGTGTTCAGTCAGGAAAATAGAAATCATTCTGGTTATTCAAACTGGAAAAAATTTAATTCAGGGGATAAGGGGGCTCACAAAACTGTTGAAAAGACTGGAGAAGCAAGAGTCAGGAAAGGCAGTATTAGCACTTGGAATCACAGGGAATTGCCAGAGATGATCCTAGCCACCTGCAGCACCCAACTGGGTGATTCACAGGAGGGTGCCCCCAAGCCACAGCTGCCATCTACAGAAGCCTGCTAACCTGCCCCTGTTCCTACAGCAATAATGGCCTCTTCTTCTCTTCCACCTTCTAAATCTCAAGCAAGGTTCTTGCATTAAAGGAAGTAAAATCAGAAGCATGCTGGTGAGGGAGCCTGGTCAGTACTCTTTCCAGACTTCCAGCCCTTGCAATTCAGGGAAGAGCGAAAAAACGGCTGGGATAGTCCTGAGATAACAACAGTCAACTTGTGAAAAAAAAATTTCAAAAGATACACAGAGAATGCCATTTATGGGTGAATAAACACACACACACATGCACACATGTCCATTATATAGGTGAATAAATATAGAGAAAAAGGTCTAGAAGGAAATTCAGACTGATTGATAGTGGTTACTGTGTTGCTGGTTGCTGTAAGGGGTAATTATGGGCAGATCTGAGCTTTCTTCAAATTTTTTGAAATTTTTAACAAT
>NW_012116188.1:1278626-1279736 GCF_000951035.1 Colobus angolensis palliatus
AAAAAAGAAAACTTTCCCTAGTCTTTTAAAAAATATTTTATATATCAGCAGTTCAACATGGATAAGCTTTTTAAAAAATAGCTTTTATTTTTCAGAGCAGTTTTAGATTCACAGCAAAATTGAGGGGAAGGTCCAGAGATTTTCCATATGCCAACTACCTGCCCCATGGCTATATGCATAGCCTCCCCCATCAACATCCTCTCTCGTAGTGGTACATTTGCTACAATCAACAAACCTACATTGACATGTCATTGTCACGCAGGGTCCATAGTTTATATTAGGGTCCACTCTTGGTGTTGTACATTCAGTGGGATTGCATACATCCATAAAGAAATATATCCACCATTATAGTGTCATATGGAGCAATTTCACTGCCCTAAAAATCCTCTGTGCCCCACCCACTCCTCCTTCCCCTCCAACATAATCCTAGCAACCAACTGGTCTTTTTATTGTCTCCATAGTTTTGCCTTTTTCAGAATGTCACAGAGTTGGAATCACACAGTATATAGTCTTTCATATTGGCTTCTTTCACTCAGTAATATGCTTCTAGGGTTCCTCCATGTCTTTTCATGGCTTGGCAGCTCTTTTTTTTTTTGGAACCAAATAAGATTCCATTTTCTGGATATACCACAGTTCATCCATTCACCCACCAAAGGACATCTTGGTTGGAGTTATGAATAAAGCTGCTGTTAAACATTTGTGTACAGGTTTTTGTGTGGATATAAGTTTTCAACTCCTTCGGGTAAAGACCAAGAAGCACGGTTGCTGGATGTATAATAAGAGCATGTTTAGTTTTGTGAGAAACCGCCAACCTGTCTTCTGAACTGTTTGTCATTTTGCATTCCCAGCAATGCATGAGAGTTCCTGTTGCTCCACGTCCTCGCCAGCATTTGGTGTTGTCAGTGTTCTAGATTTGGGCCATTCTAATAGGTGTGTTGTGGTAGCTCATTATTGTTTTAATTTGCATTTCCCTGATCGTATATGATGTGGAGCGTCTTTTCTTATGTTTATTTGCCATTTACATATCTTCTTTGGTGAAGTGTCTGTTAAGGTCTTTGGCCCATTTAAAAAATATTTTTTAAACATTTATTTATATTTTACTTTATTTTA
>NW_012116188.1:1280524-1283041 GCF_000951035.1 Colobus angolensis palliatus
CTCCCAAAGTGCTAGGATTACAGGCGTGAGCCACTGTGCCTGGCCCTAGACATTCTCTTTGACAAAAGAGCTGAGGCAATACAATGGAGAAAGATAGTCTTTTAAACAAGGAATGCTGAAACATTCTTTGTTATACAGAAAATGAATCTAGACACAGACCTTACACTCTTCACAAAAATAACTCAAAAAGAGTCACGGACCTAAATGTAAAACATAAAACTGTAAAGCTCTTAGAAGATAACACAGGATAATATCTAGACGACTGTAGACATTTTAGATGCAACACCAAAAGGTACGGTCCATGTAAAAAAGAATTGATAAGCTAGACCCCATTAACATTAAAATGTTCCACTCTTTATTACTATTTTTTTAGAGATGGGGTCTCACTATGCTGCCCAGGCTTGTCTCAACCTCATGGGCTCAAGTGATCCTCTTGCCTTGGCCTCTTGAGTAGTTGAAATTACAGGTGAGAAACACTATGCCCAGCTATTTTTTTTTAAAGGATGCAGTCTAATGCATATTTATAGACTAAGGGAAGGAGCCAAAGATTCTGAAGAAGCTGGATGTAAAAAGACACCTGAAAACTGGTAGAGCAAGACCTTGGATGAGTCCAGAGAGGATGGGTTCTAGTTAAAGTGGAGATCTCAGCCACGGAGACTGAAGATACAGAGGTGAGAGCAGGTGCCAGTGCAGGTGAACTCGAAAAAAAGAGTAAGACAGATAAAAAGACATGCCAATAATTTCTCAATAGAGCATAAGGCAAGGCCTCCACATGAGAGTAAATAAATGAGGAAAGTGGGAAGTGATGACCACTGTGATTATTTGGAGTGGTTGCATCATCTGACCCAGAATCTGCTGAGGTTGCTTAAGGATGCTTCAGGGTGTGCCGATCCCAAGTCACTGAGTGGAGTATTTTAGAGCTGAGGGTTTCTGTCCTGGTATTTCTGAGAATGAGTAACATCTCCCATGACATCATTTAGAGCAGGGTTTCTCAGTGTCGGTATTATTAACATTCAGGGCCAGATAATTATTTGGGAAAGGGAGAGGTGCTATCCCATTCACTGTAGGGTGTTCAGCAGCATCCCTGGCCTCTACCTGCTAGATGCTAGTGGCAAACTACCCACACAATAGTTATAACACCCCCAGGTATCTTCAGACATCTCCAAATATCCCTTGGGGGAAGAAGCAAAATCTTCTCTGGGTGAGAACCACCAAATGTATTTATTTATTTATCGAGATGGAGTCTCAGTCTGTCATCCAGGCTGGAGTGCAGTGGCATGATCTCGGCTCACAGCAGCCTCTACCTCCCGGGTTCAAGTGATTTTCTTGTCTCAGCCTCCCATGTAGCTGGGATTACAGGCGCCTGCCACCATGCCTGGCTAATTTTTCGTATTTTTAGTAGAGATGGGGTTTCGCCATGTTGGCCAGATTGGTCTTGAACTCCTGACCTCAGATGATCCGCCCGCCCCAGCCTCCCAATGTGCTGGGATTACAGGCGTGAGCCACCAAGCCAATGCAATAACCACCGATTTTGAGCTAGAGTTAGCGACGGCATACCAGGGCTACTTCTCAGGAATGTGCAAGCTGCTCTGATTCCTGGGAATGGTCTGCCTTGCCTGTCTGTGGGAAGGGTGGGAAGGCCTTTGGCATTTGAGCAAGGTATTCACAGAGATGCTTCACCTAGACTCTTGGCACTGTTTGTACTAAAAGTGCCAACAACGGAGGTGTCTTCATGGCGGATCAATTCTTCTCTTACGTAACTTCTCACTAGCACCACCTTGCGGAAGAGGACACGATTTCTCCCCCTGGATACGGGGCCCCTGTAATTCAAAGCCAAATGCCCCCTCTTCTTCTTCAGATTTCTTTCCCAGCATTTTGTCTTTTACTATATCAAAATATAAGAATATACCCAGGACCCTCTGAGTATCAACTCCACAGAATTAAATGAAAGGTACGTATCATAATTTTCATCAGATCACGTCAATGAAACATCCTCCCTTCTCTTCTGGGATCTTCCTATTCTTTTCTTCTTATTTATGGAGAATTTATTGACATTCACTGCTTTCTAGGCATTATGCCAGGAGCTGGATACTCCAAGAGAAAATATGTGTGCTCCCTGCTGTCAAGGAACTTACATCAAATAAACCAAGTAAGCAGTGTAATAAAGAGTGCTAAATATTAATAGACCTACGTACTCAGTATTTTGAAAGCACAGCAGAAATAGAATGCCTGGAGGGGAGGAGGAGTCACAGGTCAGGGAGGCATCTCAGGAGCAAGGATATTTTGGTTAACTCTTAAAGGATGCTCAGGAGCTCAGAGAGCCAGCCCAAGGACAGCATTTCAGGCAGGAGAATGGATTACACAAAGACCATGAGGCATGAACACCAGTTGTGTTTGGAAGCCTTTGAAAAAGTAGCTGTGGGCTGGGCGCGGTGGCTCACGCCTGTAATCCCAGCATTTTGGGAGGCCGAGGCGGATGGATCACGAGGTCAGGAGATCGAGATCATCCTGGCTAAC
>NW_012116188.1:1284836-1286578 GCF_000951035.1 Colobus angolensis palliatus
TGGAGAGAGACAGAGACAGAGACAGACAGAGAGACAGAGACAGACAGAGAGAGGGAGAGAAAGAAGGAGACTGAGAGAGAAACAGAGAGACAAAGAGAGGGAGAGAAAAAGAAGAGGGACAGACAGAGACATAAAGAAACAGAGAGAAAGAGAACCAGAGAGGGAGAGAAATAGAAGTAGAGAGAGAGACAAAGAGAAAGGGAGAGACACAGAGAGAGAGAGACAGAGTAAGAGATGAAAGAGACAAGAGACATCAACAGAAAGAGAAAGAGAAGAGACAGAGAAAGACAAAGAGGAGACACACACACACACATAGACGGAGACAGAAACAGTGTGAGGGAAACAGATAAACAGAAGGAGAGAGAGACAGAGAGAAAGAGACAGAGAGAAAGAGGGAGAGAAAGAAAGGGAGAGAGAGACAAACAGAGAAAGAGACAGGGAGAGAGAAACAGAAACAGAGAAACAGAGAGAGAGAGAGACAGAAAGAAGGCCATGAAGGCCAACTTTCCCCACATCATAATCAACCCAGACATGGCTGTTTCCCTAAGAGCACCCATTTGTGAGTAAGAGATGAAGCTGGCTGGGCTTCCTGGTCCAGTGGGGACTTGGAGAACTTTTCTGTCTAGCTAAAGGATTGTAAATGCACCAATCAGCACTCTGTGTCTAGTTAAAGGTTTGTAAACGCACCAATCAGCACTCTGTAAAAATGGACCAATCAGCAGGATGTGGGTGGGGCCAAATAAGGGAATAAAAGCAGACCACCACGAGCCAGCGGTGGCTACGGCTCTGGTTCTCCTACAGGATGCGGCAACTTTGTTCTTTGGCTCTTCACAATGACTCTTGCTTCTGTTCGCTCTTTGGGTTCACTCTACCTTTAACACACTGGGAGGAACAAGCAACTCTGGAGGTGCCAGGTTTAAGAATCCTAACACTAACCACGAAGGTCTGTGGCTTCACTCCCGAAGTCAGCGGGACCATGAACCCACCTGAAGGAAGAAATTCCAGACACATCGAACATCTGAAGAAACAAACTCCAGACACACCATCTTTAAGAACTGTAACACTCGCTGTGTGGGTCCTCCCTTTCATTCTTGAAGTTAGGGAGACCAAGAACCCACCGGAAGGAATAAATTCCAGACACATGAGAACTGTGTTTTCAGAGTTCATGTCTACAGCTCATTGCGGGGGCAGTTTCTTTGATCGTGTGGAGCTGGACGCCAGGAGCAGGACACACCGTGTTCTTTCCTGAGTATGAAGCCCGCTCTCGGACTTGTTTTGTTGCACCTGCCACTAGGCATTGATGATGATCTTCCTTTCCTCCGGGAGAGTAAGAAGGAGAGGACGCAGTCCAAGTGGTTTCCCTTCTTAAAAAATCAACAAAACAAAACAACACTAATGTGGGACCAGGCACAGATCCAAATTCTCGTTTTGAACTTTGAACCCTGTCCAGGAAGCCCTTCTCGTGCATCTTCAGTATCATAAAGATACACCTGCGCTGGGCGTGGTGGCTCACACCTGTAATCCCAGAACTTTGGGAGGCTGAGGCAGGTGAGTCACTTGAGGTCAGGAGTTCCAGACCAACCTGGCCAACAGGGTGAAAATATAGGCCGGGTGCAGTGGCTCACGCATGTAATCCCAGCACTTTGGGAGGCCAAGGCGGGCAGATCATTTGAGGTCAGGAGTCTGAGACCAGCCTGGCCAACACAGTGAAAACCTGTCTCTACTAAAAGTACCAAAAAAAA
>NW_012116188.1:1288604-1289835 GCF_000951035.1 Colobus angolensis palliatus
AAAAAAAAAAAAAAAACCCAGGTATAGTGGCACATGTCTGTTGTCCCAGCTATTCAGGAGGCTGAGATGGGAGGACTGTTTGAGCCGGGGACTTCAAGGCTGCAGTGAACGAGGACTGTACTGTTGCACTCCAGCCTACGTGACATAGTGAGACTCTGTCTCAAAAAAAGAAAAGCATATTCATAGAATGGAAATTGTTTGCACAGTCTTCATAGGGAATCCTCAAAAGTAAATGGTTGGTAGAGTTTAATCTGATACTTTTTGTATTATTTGGGGTAAGTTAACTGCTATAACAAACATTCTTGAAATATGCATGACTACACACAACTGAGTTAGTTCCCTCTCACATTGCTGTCCATTGGGAGTGAGGGGTGGGTCCCCACAAACTCATCAAGGAGCCAGGCTTTCCAAAACTGGTTCCACTATGGGATCTCTGTGTCTCATCAATGGACAGGGAAGAGAGAGAGATAGCCAGTGCAGAGGGCAGGAGTGGGAAGTCCAGGGGCCAGGCCTAGATATGATAGGCATCACTCTTGCTTGCATCCCATTTGCCAGCACTGGTCACATGGCTCCACCTAGATGCAAGAACACCAGGAAATGTAGCCCTCCTGTGTGTCCAAGAGGAAGACGAACTGGTTTAGGAAACTGGTTCTGCTGATCGTTCACAGAAGAAAGTTCTTGCGTCTGGCAGATGCCCATATTTTAGTTACTCTCATATGACTTAAAAGTAAATCTTTAGTGTCACCATGCCTGGATAAAATATCCCTTAAGAAAATCCTATCTCCTGTTGCTTTAAGCAACTTTTCTCTTTTCTTTTCTTTTTTCGTTCTTCCTTCTTTTTTTTTTTCTTCAGGGTCTCACTCTGTCACCCAGGCTGGAGTGCAGTGGCACAATCTTGGCTCACAAGAACATTCTGTGGTCTCATGGGTCCCTTATGTTTCCATCCTTTGGCATCATGTCACTCAAACTGCAAACTGGAGCTTCCGGTGGGACTGACTGGAGCACGTGCAGAAGGCAGAAGATCAAGTCCAGAAAATTAATTAAGGCTGGATCAGAACCAAAACCATGAGCCCATAATTTCAAAGCTGGAAAAGAGTCTGAAATGTATTTAATTAATTAATTAATGTATTTTGAGACGAAGTCTCCCAGGCTAGAGCACAGTGGCTTGATCTCGGCTCACTGCAACCTCTGCCACCTGGGTTCAAGCAATTCTCCGGCCTCAGCCTCCTGA
>NW_012116188.1:1290616-1292754 GCF_000951035.1 Colobus angolensis palliatus
CACCTTGGCCTCCCAAAGTGCTGGGATTACAGGTGTGAGCCACCGCACCTGGCCCCCACTTTAGCCTTTCAAAGCACTGGGATTCCAGGCATGGGCCACTGTGCCAGGTCCAGCACTGGCCTTTTAAAGCAGGGGTGCTCATCTGCTAGGACTTGCTCTGAGAATGCCAGAAAGCCTGATTTTGCAAAGAAAGGCAAACTTAGTTCCACCAACTGGTGTAAGAGTAAGGAGGGCTGAGGAGCCAGCAGCCTAGGGTAGAGTAGCTGATTTGGTTTGGCTGTGTCTCCATCCAAATTTCATCCTGAATTGTAGTTCCCATAATCCTCACGTGTGGTGGGAGGTAATTGAATCACGGGGGCGGTTACCCCCATGCTGTTCTCATGATAGTGAGTTCTCATGAGGTCTGATGGTTTTACAAGGGGCTTTCCTTCCCTTTGTTCGACACTTCTCCTTGCTGCCACCATATGAAGAAAGACGTGTTTGCTTCCCCTCTGCCATGACTGTAAATTTCCTGAGGCCTCCCCAGCCATGCTGAACTGTGCATCAATTAAACCTTTCCTTTATAAATTACCCAGTCTTGAGTATGTCTTTATTAGCAGCGTGATAATGGACTAATACAGTAGGGAAGGGGGAAAGTACCTCCTCCCCTTATTCTAGGAACTTTCCAGTTCACACCAAGATAAATCTAGTGCCCTTCACCTCTGAATGTGAATTACTGCTCTCCTGTCATCTTGGGAGGTGTTAGTATTCAGTCTAGGGGAATTAACAAGTTTTGTAAGAATTAGCTCCTCTGCTCACCAAAGTTACTCACATAAAAAGCCTTCAGGCTCAGATATTTAACTTCTGTTAGCATCAGAGCTGAGGCCCTTTAATTCAGGATATGCGGCTTTCTCTTATGGCATATACTGTTGCACTTGAAGTGGTTAGTTGGGAAAGCCCTGAGCTACTGCAGCCCAGAGAGAGTTAATAGTCTATCCAGGAGGTGCTGAGTCCACAAGTCTGCTTAAGGGAACCTCTGCTGAAAACTTCCTCTGAAGACTGAGGCTCTTGCCTGGATTCTTAGATCGTTTACAGGGAGAACTGACTCAATAATTTGTGGGACCAAGTGTACAGTAAAATTATGGTGCCCTTTGTTAAGAAACTAAGATTTTCAAGATGGTGATAGCGGAACATTAGCTAAGTTGAGGACCTCTCCTAAGTTGGGGCTAAGTTGGGGCTCTGAGTGCCTGCACAAGTCACACACCCAGAGAAGCCGATCCTGTCCACAAGTTTTCTTCAAATTCTACAGACTCAAACTAAATGCCAGTTTTTCCTTCCTTGAACATATTTTTTTTTCTCCTGTACTTATTACATTTAATGGGCCACTGTCTACCCAGGAAAAAAGCTTGAGATCTTCCCAGATTCCTTTCTCCCCTTCACCCCACCATCTAATTAGTGATGTTTCCTGTTAATGCCACCTGGAAAACTCCTTTTGTTATTTAACACATTTCTCATCTTAATCCCCATCCTGGTTCTGACTCTCATGATCTCTCAGTGGTATCTGCCTGCCTGAATCTATCCCCTACAATGATGTCTCTTAACCACTCAGCTGACCACATCACTGCCCTGCTTACAAAACTTCCAAGACTCCTTTGAACCTATGAAATAAAACCCAAATGATTTAGCATGGCCCGTGACACCCTCTGCAGCCTGGCTCCTCCCCACCGCCTCACACCTGATGCTCCCACAACTCTAAGCTACACTGGTCCTGGAAGCTCTGTACTGAGTCATGCTACTGTCCCCTCTTACGCGGTTCCTCTTGTCAGAAATGCTGTGCCTGTCTCCCTCACATTACCTCCTGGAAAGGCTGACTCATGGCTCCCCAAAAATCCAGGTCTCAATCCCTGGAATTTGTGAATGTTACCATATATTACAAAAGAGACTTTGCAGCTGTGAAGTGCTTCAGATGGGGAGACGATCCTGGATTACCTGGGTGGGCACTAAATACAAGCAGAAGTGTTCTTATGAGAGGCAGACAGAACTCGGACTCCACAGAAGAGGAGAAGACGATGTGGAGCTGGAACAGAGGGAGATTTGCAGATGCTGGCCTTGGAGATGGAGGAAGGGGCCATGAGCCAAGGAGTGCAGCTCTAGAAGCT
>NW_012116188.1:1294124-1295298 GCF_000951035.1 Colobus angolensis palliatus
TGATCGGTTGTGATCTACTCATCTTTTGTTGCCTTTGCACACTTCAGCGTTAATGAACACCCTGAGATGTTATTCTAGAAGCATCTGAGCTGGAGGATCCTGATTAATGGTTGCCATCAGGAATCTGGTGATCACAGTGAGTAAAATGAAGTAAGGAACTCCACTTCCAGAAAGCTGCTTTGACGAGGCTCCCCTCTGCCTGGGTGGGCCACACATCACCGATGTATAACCCAGAAGAGCTGGATAATTCTCATCTGTGACCTGACCCACATCATCACTTACTCTGTTCAAACACAAATATGGAAATGATGGGAAAAATTTAGAACCTCCTAAAATTGCCCAGACTGTGAAAACTCTGTTCTTAAAAAAATGAAAGAAAAAAAAGCAACATGAATCAGCAAAGCTGATTGCCTTGTCGTGGCAATAAACAGCCCAAGAAATCGGTGTCTGTTAAACGGGTTTTGGTTCCTCCTCTCATCACATGGCCCAGCCTTGCTTGCCATCCACCACTTCTCTAGTTAACACCAAATCCAAGCGTACCCTCTCCAGGAAGTTTACTCCCGTCATATCAGTTAAGGCCATAAAAATCAACTGCAGAAGCAAGGCTGAGAGCAATGCCTATTGCTGCACAGATTTTTAAAAGTAATTATTCAAATAGATGTGGAAAACCAGTGATAAAAGAAAAACTTTAGCTGAGTTAAATTTAAAGGAGTTTAATTGAGCAATGAATGATTCGTGAATCGGGCAGCCCCAGAATCACAGCCGATTCACAGAGACTCTAGCACAGCCACATAGTGGAAGAAGGTTTATGGACAAAAAAAGGGAATTGACACATAGAAATCGGCAGTGAGGGGCAGAAACAGCTGGATTGGTTACAGGTTGGCATTTGCCTTATTTGAACACAGTTTGAACACTCAGCAGTCTATGAGTAGTTGAAGTGCAGCTGCTGGGATTGGCCATAACTCAGTTATTGTTACAGGTGCATACACCTAAGTTAGGTTTTCATTCTTGTCTGATTATTAAGCTAGGTTACAGTTCATCCATAAGGACTCAAATATAGAAGTACAGAGTCCTGGCCGGGCGCGGTGGCTCACGCCTGTAATCCCAGTACTTTGGGAGGCCGAGGCGGGTGGATCTCTTGAGGTCAGGAGTTCAAGACCAGCCTGACCAACAT
>NW_012116188.1:1295898-1300260 GCF_000951035.1 Colobus angolensis palliatus
GAAAGATATGAAAAGACACTCTCAAAATAAGACAAAGAAGCAGCCAACAAACATGAAAAAATATCCAGCATCACTAATCATCAGAGAAATGCAAGTCAAAACCACGTGAAATACCATCTCATACCAGGCAGAATGGCTATTACTAAAAAGTAAAAAAATGACAGATGTTTGTAAGGATACAGAGAAAATGGAACGCATATACACTGTTGGTGGGAATGTAAATTCAGCTTCTGTGAAAAGCATTTTGGAGATTTCTCAAAGAACTAAGAATAGAACTACCATTCTATCCAGCAATCCCTTTACTGAGTATATACTCCTCCCCAAAATAAATTGTCCTACCAGAAAGACACATGCATTTGTATGTTCATTGCAGCACTATTCACAACAGCAAAGACATAGAATCCACTTAGGCGCCCATTAACAGTGGACTGGATAAAGAAAATGTGGTACATATACACCATGGAATAATATGCAGCCATAAAAAAGAGTGAGACCATGTCTTTGCAGCAACATGGATACAGCTAGAGGCCATTATCCAAAGTGAATTAATGCAGGAACAGACAACCAGATACTACACATTCTCACTAATAAGTGAGAGCTAAACGTTGGGTACACATGGACATAAAGATGGCAACAATAGATACCGAGATCCAACACAGCAGGAATGGGGAGAAAGGGGACGAAGGTTGAAAAACTGCCTATTGGGTGTTATGCTTACTGCCTGGGTGACTGAATCAATCATACCCCACCTCTCAGCATCACACAATATACCCAGGTAACACATCTGCACATGTACCTCCTGAATCTAAAATAAAAATTGATTTTTTTTTTTTTGAGTCAAAAGTCTTGCTCTGTTGCTCAGGCTGGAGTGCGGTGGTGTGATCTCAGCTCACTGCAAACTCCACCTCCCGGATTCAAGCGATTCTCCTGCCTCGGCCTCCCAAGTAGCTGGGATTACAGGCGCCTGCCACCACGCCCAGTTAATTTTTTTGTATTTTCAATAGAGACAGGGTTTCGCTGTGTTAGCCGGGATGGTCTCAGTCTCTTGATCTCATGATCCGCCCACCTCAGCCTCCCAAAGTGCTGGGATTACAGGCGTGAGCCACCGTGCCCGGCTGAAAGTTTAAATTTTTTAAAAAAGAGTTCACATTCCCAAATAGGAAACATGACCTGATGGGCCCTCTGAGGTGCCTAACACGCCAGAGGCTCTCAACAAAAATTTAATTAAAATATCAAGACGTTGAAGGGAAAATGCATTTTTTTTTAGACCTGAGAGAACACAGCTGTGTCTGTGGTCTGTTGACTGTCTCAAGTTATTTTGAAAGCATTTTGTTTTGGTAACACACTTGGCAGGTTCTCTTTACGCTCGTCTGTATATTCATGTGTATTTAAGGGAGAATTTAATCCATATGTTCCTGATTCAATTATACTTGACTCATCCCAGTATCGCTTTGTGCGAGCGATTTGAACGCCAAGAATCTTGCAAATTTCCTAACAAACTCTGAAGTTTTGTTTTGTTTTCTTTTCCAAGAACTAAGAAATTTGGTTTTGTTCACTGAATATTCTGAGAATCGTTTCAAGGAAGTACGTAGACTTTCACTTATCACTGTATTAGTATTTAGTTACGACTTGGGATGATGAGCGGTGAAAATGATGACATGAATATAGCTGCATTAAATGTCGATTATTGGCTGGGTGTGGTGGCTGACGCCAGTAATCCCAGCACTTTGGGAGGATGAGGCAAGTGGATCACCTGAGGCCAGGAGTTTGAGACTAGCCTGGCAAACATGATGAAACCCCATCTCTACTAAACATACAAAAAATTAGCCAGGCTTGGTAGCCTGTAGTCCCAGCTACTCGAGAAGCTGAGGCAGGAGAATCACTGGAACCTGGGAGGTGGAGGTTGCAGTGAGCCGAGATCGTGCCACTGCACTCCAGCCTGGGTGACAGAACACAACAATGTCCCCCCCCGGCAAAAAGTTGATTGTTTAGTATTCCTATTACATAACTGTTCAAAATGAAATTGATCCGGAAATTAGATCATCGTGGGAATTATTAAACTCTTGCAAACTCTCAACTAAGCTCAAATCAATTGAAAATATTGAGCATCAGTCAAGTGCAAGTCACTCTGCTCTCACAGCAGACGAGTTCTGGAATGTCTGCCTCATTCCCAAATTAAATGCCCTCTGCCACTCCACCTACCTCTCACAATGCACAAGGGGGCTTCCAGCATCCTGGTTGATTTTCTGACTAAGTGGGAACTTAACTCAAATGAGGCTTGCCAGAATCACCTGTTGATAATTTAGATTGGGAAAAGAGAGAGAGAAAGGGAGAGAGGCAGGGAAGGAGAAGTAGTGGAAGAGGAGAAGGAAAAGGAGGAAGAGAAGGAAGAGGAGGAGGAGGAGAAAGTGGAAGATAAAAAGAAAACAGAAATTTGTTTAATTTGTTTATGTGACTTGTATCTGTACCATATAAACGTGAGAGCAAACTGGGCATTTTCTGCCATGAAGTATGTGGCCAGAGTAAGTCATAAGCCAGCACACAAAGACAGAATGAACCAGAAAATCAATGTATATATTTATCGTGTTATTTTTCTCCAAAATCTGTTATAATCACTTTAGAATCTGAGAAGTTCAACTGGATGCAGTGGCTCACGCCTGTAATCCCAGCACTTTGGGAGGTGGAGGTGGGCGGATCACTTGAGGTCAGGAGTTCGAGACCAGCCTGGCCAACACAGTGAAACGCTGTCTCTACTAAAAATACAAAAGTTAGCCAGGTGTGTTGGTGCATACCTATAATCCCACGTACTTAGGAGGCTGAGACAAGAGAATCTCTTGAACCCAAGAGGCAGAGGTTGCAGTGAGCCGAGATCGAGCCGCGGCACTCCAGCCTGGGTGACAGAACAAGACTCAAAAACAAAAACCAAAACAAAAAACAACCGCAACCAAAAAAACCCAACAACCCCCCAAAACAAAAGAAAATGTTGCAAGGTGTTACCAGTATTTAACACTGAGAGTTAAGGTTATAAGGTATTTTTACTTCTATTATTATTATTATTTTGTTAGTAGGGTAGGGGTCTTACTATGTTGTCCAGGCTGGTCTTGGACTCCTGGCCTCAAGCAATCCTCCCACCTCGACTTCCCAAAGTGCTGGGATTACAGGCATGAGCCACCACATCCGGCCTTTTTACTTTCTTATTTAGACTTTTTCTATACTTGGTGAATTGTTTGTTTTACAATTAGAAAATCACTTGAGTTGCTTCCTTCTGAGGAAAGGAAAAGGATCTACAAATGTGAGCATAAAAAATGTGAACAAATGACTTCTGTATGGGTCACAGGGTGAATTAAATAGGGTTCACATTTTCCCAGAAATTAAAAAAAGATTCCTCAGACTATGATTTTTTTCTGAAAAATTTTAATAGTATTATATAACTTTCCCTTTACACCAGTTAAAAATAAAAAAAGTCATTATGTTGAACAAGCAAGACTCCTGGGGTGTGATCTGAAAAAGCTTTTATTCTCCCATCCCCCACACCATCTGTTCACGCCCATTCTGCGGGGTAACTTGTGGGTTCTTCAGAGCCCCCTCTCACCAGCTGTTCTCTAGATTCAAGCAGAATTGCATCTCAGGTCCCTGATTCTGGGAGGACAGTTTCAGCCTCCCTCTGTTAAGATCTCCTGGCCCCAAAGGATTTAAGACAACCCCAGGTGGGCTCTGCGTGGCCACATCTGGCCACGCTCCCTTTAGATCTGCCACTAGAGGGCGCACAGGCACTTCCCAAACTTACCTCTTCCCCTGCCAAGGATTTTCAGCCACGCGGTTGCCTGTAGATTACTTTTGAGGCACACATCAAGCTCCATCTGTATGGGACAGCTGTCAAGCTCCCTATGTGGTGGGGAGACGTTCACGGCACATCAGTCATACCCTCCAGAGACACTTTGTTTAATCTCTACGTGCAAATATTTTATAACTTCCAGGTGGGATCTGGGGATCTGGGTTAAGGGTAACAAAACTGTTTTTAAATATCTGCTTTGCAAGTTCTGACTGCATGTCCTGGCACCTCACTTTGCAAAGTGGAAGTAACTAGCATCATCATCTTGGGGGCTCTGTAGAAACAGATTGGGAATGTCTGATCTTAACATCTTGGCTGGGTGCCGTGGCTCACGCCTGTAATCCCAGCATTTTGGGAGGCGAAGGTAGGTGGATCACTTGAGGTCAGGAGTTCAAGACCAGCCCAGCCAACATGGTGAAACCCCATCTCTACTAAAAATACACACAAAATTGGTCGGGCGTGGTAGCTCACACCTGTAATTTTAGGTACTTGGGAGGCTGAGGCAGGAGAATCACTTGAACCTGGGAGGC
>NW_012116188.1:1301257-1330236 GCF_000951035.1 Colobus angolensis palliatus
GTAGAGGTGGGATCTCCCTACATTGCCCAGGCTGGTCTTGAACTCCTGGCCTTAAGCAATCCTCCTGCCTTGGCCTCCCTAAATGCTGGGATTGCAGGTGTGAGCCACCACTGGCTGCTGCTGGACCTTTTTACCTAAGAATTGCTTAAGATATTTTTTCTGACCCTGAATTCCAGCAAAATAGCTGACACCATCCAGTTTGAAGACCCCCATCAAGGAGCCAGCTCAGCACAGGAATGCAGTTTCTTCATCTCCCTGCCCCATGACTCCACCCCTCACTTCTCAACCAATGAGCAGTCCCCATGCTTTAGTCCATCACCCGTCTAGACCCCTTACAAGCCCCATATCCGAACCTCGTGGGGAGGTGGATTTGAGGTTTGCTCCCATCCTCTCATCCAGCGGGGCTATGATTATTATTACTAAACTCTTTCTCTGCTGTGATCCCTGAAATCTTGGTATGTTGGTTCACTTTGCATTGGGCAACAAATCTATTACAGTCGCACAAGCTTACACAGCTCAGGAGTGATGGGTGGTCCTGGCACCACTGACTGGAAATGCCATGATTTTTCTACTTCAACTATACTTCCTTCCATGACTATTTCATGATCAATTACTAATCTATGTGGTAAACCAATGGCTTTTTAAAACAAAATAAAGCAATTGACAAGAATATTATTTTTAAAAGATTTCTAAAAGCACACATTTTAAAGAGGAAATGCTAGATGAGCATCAATCCCTTTTTTAGTTCTGTTGTCAGAGGCCTGTATCTAGGCTATTCCTATAAGGCAAAGTTCTTCAAAGACCAACTGTTGCAGAATCACCTATGGCAGAGGTCCCCAACGTTTTTGGTACTAGGGACCAGCTTTGTGGAAGACATTTTTTCCATGACCTGGGGATGGTTTTGGGACGATTCAAGCACATTACATTTATTAGGTACTTTATTTCTATTATTATTATATTGTAATATATAAGAAATAATTACATGACTCACCATAATGTAGAATCAGTGAGAGCCCTGAGCTTACTTTTCAGCAACTAGACGGTTTCATCTGGGGGTGATGAAGGATAGTGACAGATCATCAGGCATTAGATTCTCATAAGGAGTGTGCAACATGGATCACTAGCACACACAGATCACAGTAAGTCTTGTGCTCCTATGAGAATCTAATGCCGCTGCCAGTGATCTGACAGGAGGTGGAACTAAGGCGGTAATATGAGCAATGAGGAGCAGCTGTAAATACAGATGAAGCTTCACTTGCTGACTCACTGCTCACCTCCTGCTGTGTGGCCCAGTTCCTGACAGGCCACGGACTGGTATCCATCCAGGGGTTGGAGACCCCTGACCTAGGGGATTTGTTACAAATGCAGATTTCTGAATTGACCCCTTTGTTAGTTTCCCCTTGCTGCTGTAATGAAGAAAACTTAGTAGGTTAAAACAACAGCAATTCATTACCTTCCAATTCCAGAAGTCGGAGGTCTGAAATGGGTCAGGGGGTCCGCTTTCTTGATGGTTTGGAGGAGAATCTGTTTCCTTGCCTTTCCAGCTCATAAAGGCTGCTGGCATTCCTTTGCTGGAGGTTGCATCTCTCTGTCCTCTGCTTCCATCCTCATGCTCACATCTCTTTCTCTGCCTCTGACCTTCCTGCCTCCCTTGTTCACCCATAAAGACCCTTGTGATAACATTGGTCCCACCCAGTTAATGTATGTGAATATTTTCATCTCAACATCCTTTTTTTTTTTTTTTTTTGCCCAGGCTAGAGTGCAATGGCGTGATTTCGGTTCACTGCAAACTCCACCTCCCGTGTTCAAGCAATTCTCCTGCCTTAGCCCCCCAAGTAGCTGGGACTATAAGCCCCCACCACTACGCCCGGCTAATTTTTGTATTTTTAGTAGAGATGGGGTTTCACCATGTTGGCCAGGCTGGTCTCAAGCTCCTGACCTCAGGTGATCCACCCATCTCGGCCTCCCAAAGTGCTGGGATCACAAGTGTGAGCCACAGTGCCTGGCCTCATCTCAACATCCTTAACGTAATCACATCTGCAAAGTCCCTTTTACCATATAATATATTCATGCATTTTGAGGATGAACATTTGTGAGGGGCCATCATTGCACCTACTATGATGCCCTAGGGATTTCTTTGCAGAAATTCTGTGTGGGGCCCAGGAATCTCTATATCTGATGAAGCCCCTGCTGGTTGTTGCACTAAAAATTTGGGATCATTACTACAAATAATTACATGCTTAAAAAAAAAAAAAGATGAGCATCCTAGGACATTTAATAACTACATCAACAACTTATTTTAAACCTAAATTTATTTTATTAAAATCAATGATTACAAGAATTTGAAGTATGCCTTTTGCTCAAATCCAGTGTTCTAATGTCACAGTATTTAATTGTATTTATTTATTTATTTTTATTTTTATTTTGAGACAGAGTCTTGCTCTGTCGCCCAGGCTGGAGTGCAGTGGCACAATCTTGGCTCACTGCAACCTCTGCCTCAGGGGTTCAAACAATTGTCCTGCCTCAGCTTCCCAAGTAGCTGGGATTACAGGTGTGTGCCACCATGCTTGGCTAATTTTTGTGTCTTTCGTAGAGATGGGGGTTTCACCATGCTGGTCAGGCTGG
Source organism: Colobus angolensis palliatus (assembly GCF_000951035.1). Lineage (NCBI taxonomy): Eukaryota > Metazoa > Chordata > Mammalia > Primates > Cercopithecidae > Colobus > Colobus angolensis. The sequence continues at coordinate 1,303,883 of NW_012116188.1, forward strand.
TCTCGAACTCTTGACCTCAAGTGATCAACCCACCTCTGCCTCCCAAAGTGTTGGGATTACAGGCATTAGCCACAGCACCTGGCCATTGATTGTATTTTAAAATCTCTTATTGTGCTTTTGATGTCTTAAGCAGTCTAGGTTTCCAGTATTTATTTTATTTGCTCCTTAACAATATTTTCATAACAAGGGACACCAAAACCCATAATAAGGAATAGGAAGCCAATTCTGAGCATTGAAGGCAGGACCCCTTACTAAGATGTCACAGAATTTAATTATTTACAGTATTGTACTTAAGAGCATCAACTTTATAGCCAAATTGCCTTGGTTCATATCTGCCATTACTAGCTGTACAGCTTTGGGTAAGTTACACAACCTCTCTGTGTCTAGGGTTCTTCACCTATTAAATGAGGGTGACAACAGTCCCTGTCTCATAAGATTGTTGTGAAGACTGAAGAAGTTAATACATGACAAATGCTTAGACTAAGCACCTACTACATGGTATACATGTAATAAACACCATTGTTATTATTATTCTTTAATAATGTGGTTCACCATCTTTTCATCTCTTTGTGTAGTAGCACACCCCCAAATGTTTGTCTTCATTCATTGTCATGTAATTGTCAAGGAGAGCTCATAAATAGCACATGTAGTCTGTAGTTGTTGAGGGGGCTTCTTTGCGTGCTCTGTGAGGACATGGCACGGTCCCCCGTGGAATGAATTAAGCGGTCCTAAAGACTGGGGAGACATAAAGTGTGGTCCTGTCGGGAAGGACTCTCCTGCTGAAAGGAGGAATGGGATGGGGTGAGATGTGAGCCACTCTCAATTGAAGGTCGGATGTCATTATGTCCCATCAGTGGGAGGGCCAGAAGGACTCTCAAGGAGAGAGTTGTATCTGTCAAGGTCCTAGCAGGAAAGAGATGGCATATTAAAACTGGGATAATTTTAGGAGCATTTTATAAAGGGACAAAGATGGTGAGGAATAGGGAATCCCGGGACCTATAACAACAGAGGTACATTACTGTCCTTAAGCCTGGAGGGGGAAGTGGAGGGTGCAGAACTAGAGACGGCCTTGTAGAGGGGACTGTAGGACAGGATGGGTTGTAACTCCCAGAGCAACCTTCAGGGAGGAAGTGGAGGGAATAAAATTACTTTTTAAAAATAATCCTCCCCGGGCCGGGCGCGGTGGCTCACACCTGTAATCCCAGCACTTTGGGAGGCCGAGGTGGGTGGATCACGAGGTCAGGAGATCCAGACCATCCTGGCTAACACGGTGAAACCCGGTCTCTACTAAAAACACAAAAAATTAGCCTGACATGGTGGCGGGCGCCTGTAGTCCCAGCTGCTCCTGAGGCTGAGGCAGGAGAACGGTGTGAACCTGGGAGGCGGAGCTTGCAGTGAGCCGAGATCACGCCACTGCACTCCAGCCTGGGCAACAGAGCCAGATTCCGTCTCAAAAAAAAAAGAAAAAAAAAAAGAAAATCGTCCCCTCCCCTCCCCTTTTCTTTCCTTCCTCTCCCTTCCCTTCCTCCTTCCCTTCCCTTCCCTTCCCTTCCCTTCCCTTCCCTTCGCTTCCTTTCTCTTCCCTTCCCTTCCCTTCTCCTTTTTTTCCCCTCCCCTCCCGCCCCCATTTCTTCCTTTCTTTCGTTTGTTCTTCTAACAGGGTCTTTCTCTGTCACCCAGGCTGGAGTGCAGTGGTGCAATCATGGGTCACTGCAGCCTCAACTGCAGGATCAAGCCATCCTTTCACCTCAGGCTCCCAAGTAGCTAGGACTACAGGTTGGTGCCACCATGCCCAGCTAATTTATTTTTAATTATTTGTACAGACAGAGTCTCTGTATGTTGCCCAGACTGATCTTGAACTCCTGGGCTCAAGCAGTCATCCCACCTTAGCTTCCCAAAGTGCTGGGATTACAGGCGTGAGTCACTGTGCTGGGACGGGGAATAAGAACTCTGACCTCAGTCTGCTCCCATTGATCTGTTGGGATCTTCATTGGCCTAACCCAGCCCGATGCTAAAGGACAACTGTGTAGTGCCCACAGAGAGCCTCCTGTGGACTCAGAGGAGGCTTCATAAGGGTGGCAAATGGGTCTGGAGGGGCAAATGGAAGATCTCCAGGATGAGAGGCATTTTCACTCGTTGAGAAAGGTGCCTCTGCCCTGCACCAAGTGAACTTATGTGTCCTAAAGAGGTGGTACAGGAATGTTAATCCGAGAATGTCCAGCCAGGAGCACAAGGCAGCGAGACATCCCAGCAGCTCAGTAGACGAGGTCGGCACATTGCTTGAGAAGCTCAGAGAAAGAGCTAAGTGAGCCCGGTGGAGATCAGTGACAGGGCTTGTGCGAGCTTGCTGAGCTTAAGGGAGAGTCGGTGCCCATCCCTAAGGCAGGGCAGGGTGTGTCCTGAGACTTTTGTCAGGGAGCCACACGCAGTATTTCGTCATTGTTGTGGAAAGACCTTTGCTGGCAAACTAGAGTGCTTGGAAGTAAAGAAGCATTGAAATGCTCCCTGGAGAGTGTTTTATGGGTCTCCAAGCAGATGTGGGGCCTAGGACAGAGTCCTCGGTGCTCTGAGCACACCTGGGCCAGGGCTACACTTGGTTATTCCATCCTATCCAGATGTTTAGGATGCCCTAAAGAAAGAAACATTATTCTCAGGAGCCTTAAGATTCTGGAATTGCAGTCAGAGAGCAAACAAACAAAAGTAACAAGAAAGAAAATAAACAAAATTTTAACCTGTAAAAAGGACGAAGCATTTTGGGAATTGAAGGGGAACACGAAATTGTCAAAAGCATGGTTCTGGAGAGCAGGAATGTCAGGAGATAAAAGAATACTCAATGACAGGAAACACTTTTAACTTTGCCTCCTACCTCTTCAATCTGCTTTCTACCCAGCAGTGAGAGTAACTTTTCAAAAGGATATAAATCGGAACGTGTTACTCCTCTCCTTAGAACCTCCCAGTAGCTCTCCAGTGAGCTTTGAACAAAAACCCAACTCCTCACTCTGCTGAGAATCCCTGGATGATCTCTCTGTGCTAACTGCTTCTGCCTACGTATCTCCCACATGCTCATCTTAGCTCGCTGCATTCTGTCACTGTTCACTGTCCTTTCCCTAAAGCTGTGTGTTCTTTATAACTTCAGAATTGCTATACTCTTGTTACCGGAAAGGGGCCCTGATCCAGTCCCCATGAAGAGGTTTCTTGGATCTCACACAAGGAAGAACTGGAGAGGAATCCATGGAGTAAACTGAAAGCAAACTTATTAAGAAAGTAAAGAAATAAAGAATGGCTACTCCAAAGGCAGAGCAGTGCCTTGGGCTTGATTATATGCTAAACAAGGGGTGAATTATTCATGAGTTTTCTGGAAAAGGGGTGAGCAATTCCTGGAATTGAGGGCTCCTCCCCTTTTAAGACCATATAGAGTAACTTCCTGACATTGCGATGGCATCTGTAAACTGTCTTGGCACTGGTGGGAGTGTCTTTTAGCATGCTAATGCAGTATAATTAGCATATAATGAGCAGTGAGGATGACTAGATGTCACTTTCGTCACTATCTTGGTTTTGGTGGGTTTCAGTCGGCTTCTTTACTACAACCTGTTTTATCAGCAAGGTCTTTGTGACTTGTATCTTGTGCCGACCTCCTATCTCTTCCAATGATTTAGAATGCCTAATCTCCTGGGAATGCAGCCCAGTAGGTCTCAGCATTATTTTACCCAGCCCCTATTCAAAATGGAGTTGCTCTGGTTCAAGTGCTTCTGACGCTTGTGCTTCCTTCTGCGTGGGCTGCTGAATCATTTCCTTCACCAGTTCCCAATGAGCTGAAGGCCTTTCACCTGTTCCCAGTGAGCTGCAGGCCTTTCACCAGTTCCCAATAAGCTGAAGGTCTTCCCGACCACTTTCTCTAAAGCAGGTTGTCCTCTATCTCTGCACCCTGTTTGTTTCCTTCATAAGACTCATTTCAATGTATAGTTTTTATTTGCTTCTGTAAACTAATAATAAAATCCGAAGCCCCCCAACCAACTAAACAGACCCCCGTCTTCGCCAAGAGGACCCCAGAGAAACTTGAAAAACTGTGTTCTGGGCCATGATGGGAAGGGAGGCTGGACATGCTTTGTTATACCCACTCCCTTTTGGAGTTTATCTGCAACTGACCAGCGTTAATGTTAAAATAGGGATTATAAGACTGACAGAGTGGACTCTTTGTGGCAATATGATACCAAGTTATAAACAAGATCTGAGCCCATGCAAGGCAAGGGTTAAGTCATGCCCTACAAACCACAGAATCTCATTAAATGTGTGTTTTTGTTTTTCAAATTAGCCTGGTATAATGTGGCTTGCTTTCCAACCTGACTCTGGTAAAGAATCACATGACAGGTAGCAGACTTCCTTATCTTAACTTGAAGTCAGTAGAAGGGAATGCTAGGCATTCGTCTAAAGACTTCAAGTCTTTAGACACAGCTTAACTCTTTCAACCAATTGCCAACTAAAAAATCCCTAAAACCCATCTATAACTTGTAAGTCCTTTGCTTCGGGATGGCCTGCCTTTTTAGGCTGAACCAATGTATACCTTCCACGTACTGATTTATGATTTTACCTGCAATTTCTGTCTCCCTGAAATGTGTAAAACCAAATTGTAATCTGACTACCTCAGGTACACTTTCTCAGGACTTCTGGGACTGTTGTGTTCTCTGGGCCATGGTCACTCATACTAGCTCAGAATAACCCTCTTTAAAATATTTTACAGAGTTTGGTTTTGCAATTAAGTTTTTAACTTGTTTATTGCCTGCCTTTCCCACAAGAGTACAAGCTCCATGTGGTCACGGTTGAGCTCTGTTTGTTTACTGTTGTATCTGTGTTCTCCATACCTGGCATGGGTGGGTGGGTGGATGGATGGATGGATAGATGAATGGATGGATGGATGGATGGATGGATGAATGGATGGATAGATGGATGGATGAATAGATGGATAGGTGATTGGATGGATGGATGGATGGAAAGATAGGTGGGTGGATGAATGAATATATGGATGGATGGGATGGATGGATGGATAGGTGGATGGATGGATGGACAGGTGGATGGATGGATGGATATGTGGATGGATGGATGGATGGATGGATGGATGGGTGGATGGGTGGATGGATGGCTAAGTTTTCCAAAACCTAGCCTTTGCTTTTTCTGCTAACACTAAAAAACTATGTTATTTAACATATAATTAATTTGGATTTTGTTCTGCTAGCCATCGCTAAAAATTTCTTGACCCTTCACAACCGGAGAGAATCAAAGCAATGTGCGGCAAAGGAGGAAGTAATTACACATGGAGGAGAGGTCACATTTATTCATTCCTGAATAATTACTCCAGAAATAACAACTCTTATTTGCTTTAGAATTGGTAACTTTCCTCATGAAAACTAAAAAGATCAAAAGCCTAATTTCCTTGTAAGAGAGATTATACGTGGCTTTCTGTGTTTGTGCGAACGCATGAGCGTGTATGTGTTTGTGTGCACGTATAGCTGCCATGTACCCAAATAACAGAAGGATTTGAGACTCAGGAATTTTGCCAGTACTTTTGTATAAACAGAACTCTCCTTCTTTGCAAAAAGCTAAAAAAATTCCAGGCAAATCTGGAAAATCTGTTTTTGTCTAAAACCTCTTAGGGCACTTTCTCAAGGATTTATGATGTCTGAGAAAGTTTATACTTTGAGACACTGAAAGCCAAGATGGACAAAAATTAGAAGAAGTCGGAAAGAATTCTACCCCTATATACCATTCCACCTCTAAGTTTGTTATTTAATATGGGCCTAGGAAAATATGTAAAGGAGAGAAACCTCTTTTTACCTGACTATAGAATTTAGAGCAAGATGATCTTATAGAGAGGGGAAAATACTCTATGACAAAGCCACAGAACAGGAGCATGAAAAGGACCTCAATAGAGGTAGGGCCAAAGAGAGCCCTGCTGGAAGACTGCATACCTTGTGGATAAGATCCTTGGTTTTGGATTTCTAAGCATCTGAGTTCAAGTCCAGGCATTGCCACTCACCAACTATGGTAACTTAGTCTTTATTCTCTCTGAATTTCAGTCTTCTGACTTGTAAAATTGAAATGATAATAATACATTTTTAATATGCTATTATGATGATTAAATGAAAAACCAGTGTGCACAAAACCCTTGGCATGGTATACCCACTAGGTAACCCTTAGTACACAGTAAGCACTCAATTAACCTTAGTCATAATTGTTTGTCAAACTCTGTCTTGTGCAGTAGAATAATAATGTGAGCCACATATGTAACTTACAAATCTTCTAGCAGCCACATTAAAAAAAATTTAAACAGCCTAGAGTAGTGGCTCAAGTCTGTAATCCCAGCACTTTGGGAGGCTGAGGCGGGTGGATAGCTTGAGCTCAGGAGTTTGACACCAGCCTAGACAACATGGCAAAAACTCCATCTTCACAAAAACAAAACCAAAAACTAGCTGAGCATGGTGGTGTGCACAAGTAGTGCCAGCTACTCAGGAGGCTTAAGGGGCAGGATCACATGAGCACAGAAGGTTAAGGCTATAGTGAGCTGTGATCATGCCACTGCACACCAGTCTGGGCAACAGAGCAAGATCCTGTCTCAAAAAAAAAAAATAAAGAAACTGATGAAGTTAATTTTAAATAATATATTTTATTTAATTCAACATATTCCAAATATTATGCTTCGATATATAATCAATATAAATAACCAACAAGATATTTTATATATTTTTTTAATGCTAAGACTTTGAAATCTACTGAGTGTTTTGTACCTAACAGCACATCTCAGTTGAGACTGGCCACTTTCCAAATGCGTAGTAGCCACCTGTGGCTAGTGGCTACTGTACCGGATAGCACAGGTCTAACATCTGTCTCTGATTCCCACAGAATGACCTCTTAACTGCACAAAGCTCCTTTCAAGATGGAAAAGCTCTTCATGCCTTACAGCCAATCCTATTTTACAGAAGAGCTGCAGGTGAAACAATGTTGACTATAAGGGTGAAGTAATATTCTATAGTTTGACTCATATTCCCATGTCCCACACCCCTTCTCTGGAAACTCTAATGTCAATGCTGTGAGACTAGAACTGGATTTGTTTCTCGAATTCTCCAAGTCTCAGAGGAATGTGGTACCACTCAATAGTGTTAGAGTGTATTGTTGTTTCCTTAAGAATCTTTCTAGACAGAGGCAGTGGCTCACGCCTGTAATCCCAGCACTTTGGGAAGCTGAGGCAGGCAGATCACGTGAGGTCAGGAGTTCGAGACCAGCGTGGACAATATGGTGAAACCCCATCTCTACTAAAAATACAAAAAAATTAGCCGGGCATGGTGGTGCGCACCTGTAATCCCAGCTACTCGAGAAACTGAGGCAGGAGAATTATTTGAACCTGGGAAGCGGAGATTGCAGTGAGCGGAGTTAGCGCCACTGCACTCCAGCCTGGGCAACAGAGCGAGACTCTCTCTCTCTCTCTCTCTCTCTCTCTCTATATATATATATATATACTCTTTCTAGATCTCGGAGGCTGAATTATACTGCCAGGACCAAGAAAAATGGCCTCCATGTTCTCTTTCTTCTAGTTTACTATTGTCTCCTCTGGGAGATTACCCCTAAGAGAGAAAGGAGGAAGAAAAGGTCCTGTGTTGGATCCTTTCTTTCCCATGCATATTGATGGAGTACCAGCAGGTGGCAGTGTAATATCTTGCATGATACATTTCAGGCCTATGTATTTGCTGAGAAAAGCAGTGGTCAACGTTTGGTCTTTGCTTGGAGTTTATGAGATAATTATAGAATTGTGGTGAAGACAGCGCAGTTAAGACTGAGGTGAGTATTCCAATATAAATCTCTGTCTTCACTTTTAACATATTTCAAACTGTTTTTTGGATTGCTTTTTCACATTTAGTTTTTCAGCTCAAAAGAATCATAGAATTAAAAAAGACATGAAATAATGTACATATCCAGTTATTATTATATGTTCCTTACTTTTCTCCTCTTTCTTCCATGCCATTAGCTCTCTAACAAGCATAAACAAATGTTTAACTTATGTAGTTGAGTGTTACTGAGGAACACTTGGTTTGCAAAATATGAAACTTTTGTTGAGCAACATTTATGTCAGGCAAGGTTTAGAATTTCATGCTATGAGCCTATGGCTTCTTCGTTTTCCATAATTAAATAACTTCTGAGAATGTGACTTCTCAGAAGGATGCATAAGAATTAAAACCAGCAACTCTCAAAGATCAGATATCCGTAGTTAAGAACTTGAAATAAACACTTACATGGGTCAGTTTTTCCTCCTGACAAACATTGGCTTATTTCAACCTAATAGAATAGTTAGATAATATCTAGCTTATTATAGGATTGTAATAGATTATTGTTTTTGGCAAAATGACATCAGATAATATACACATGCTTCTTTAAGAGTTTTAAAAATAATAAAATTTTAGAAATTAGTAAGTAAAAACTAGGTGCTTTCAATAAAAATGTCAAAAAAAGAAGGATTCTGATTTGTATTTGTTATAGTCACTCATTAACTTCTCATTTATGCATTCAATACATTAAATATTTGCTGGGTGTCTATTCTGGGATGAGCATCAGGGGACATTGGTCTTTCTTCTGTCTCTGGACTGGACTTTACACCATCGATTCCTCTTGTTCTCAGGCTTTCAGATTTGGTTTGGAAATACACATCAGCTTTCTTGGGTCTTCAGTTTACAAACAGCTGACTTCTGACTTCTTAGCCTCTATAAGATCATGAGCCCGTTCCTCATAAAAAATCTCCCTCTTTCTGTCTCAGTCTATATCTATATATCTATCTACTATTGGTTCTATTTCTCTGGAGAACCCTAATACAATCAGACACAAAAGGACAAATATTGTGTGATTCCACTTATATGAGGTACTTAGAGTAGGCAAATTCATAGAAACAAAAAGTACACTAAAGGCCAGGCACGGTGGCTCATGCCTGTAATCCCAGCACTTTGGGAGGCTGAGGCGGACAGATTGCTTGAGTTCATGAGTCTGAGACCAGCCTGGACAGCATAGTGAAACCCTATCTCTATGAAAAATAAAAAAGTTAGCCGGACGTGTTGGTGTGTGCCTGTAGTCCCAGCTACTTGGGAGGTTGAGGCGGGGGGATCACTTGAGGCAGAGGTTGCAGTGAGCCAAGATCACGCCACTGCACTTCAACCTGGGGGACAGGTTGTCTTTAAAACAACAACAACAACAACAACAACAGCAGATTAAAGGTTACAGCGGCTGTGGGGAGAGGAAATGCAGAGTTATTGCTTAATGTGTACAGAGTTTCTGTTTGGGGTGATGAAAGAGTTCTGGAAATGAACATGGTGAAGGTTTGTTGTGTAACATTGTGAAGGTACTTAATGCCACTGAGTTACATACTTTAAAATGATTAATTTCCCTTTTTTTTTTTTTTTGAGAAAGGATCTCACTCTGCCCGGGCTGGAGTGCAGTGGCGTGATCATAGCTCACTGCAACCTCAGACTACTAGGCTCAAGCCATTCTACCATGTCAGCCACCTGAGTAACCAGGACTACAGGGACCGCCACGCCAGCTAATTTTTTTTTTACTTTAATTTTTATATATAATAGAGACAGGGTCTCACTATGTTGCCCAGGCTAGTCTTGAACTCCTGGCCTCAAGCAATCCTCCCTCCTTGGCCTCCCAAAGCCCTGTGATTATAAGTGTGAACCACTGAGCCCTGCCTTAAACATTATTATTATTATTATTATTATTATTTTTGAGATGGAGTCTCGCTCTGTCGCCCAGGCTGGAGTGCAGTGGCACGATCTCGGTTCACTGCAAGCTCCGCCTCCTGGGTTCACGCCATTCTCCTGCCTCAGCCTCCCGAGTAGCTGGGACTACAGGCGCCTGCCACCTCTCCCGGCTAGTTTTTTATATTTTTAGTAGAGACGGGGTTTCACCATGTTAGTCAGGATGGTCTCGATCTCCTGACCTCATGATCCGCCCGTCTCGGCCTCCCAAAGTGCTGGGATTACAAGCGTGAGCCACTGCACCTGGACATAAATAATTTAAATGGTAAATTATATGTTATGTATATTTTACCACAATAAAAAAAAAGTATTTTAGGCTAGGCACACTGACTCATGCCCAGCACTTTGGGAGGCCAAGGCAGGAGGATCACTTGAGCCCAAAAGTTCAAGACCAGCTTGGGCAACATGGTGAGACCCCATCTCTACAAAAAAAACCAAAATGAGCTGGGTTTGGCGGCATATGCCACCTGTGCTGCCAGCTACTTGGGAGGCTGAGGTGGGAGGATGGCTTGAGCCTGGGAGTTTGGAGCTGCAGTGAACCATGATCACAACACAACACTCCAACCTGGGAGATGGAGCAAGACCCTGTCTCAAAAAAAGGGGGTTTTAAAAAAAGGCAGAAACGTTTTAAGTGTTCATAGGAGAGTTCTGAGCAAAAGGAACAACATAATCCAAGGCTCAAGGGGCAGGAAAGATTGAGGAGGATATATTTTGGGAGAAACCTTAATCTCAGAAAAGCTCCCAGTCACCTGACGTGCGATTTTGGCAACGCAGGCTGTCAGGGTGATGGGGCGGATCTGGAAGAGAGGTTCTGAGGCAGCAGAGCCTGGGCTCAGCGCGGACACTTAAGTAGCTCAAGTCCTGCGATTTCTAGGACCCAGTGTCCTTGGGCATGGGTCAGGTCATTCAGTGAGGTCCAACTCAATGAGCAGAGTCCTGTGCTTCGGAAACTGAGTTGTTAGTCTTATACAGAAGTCAAGAGGGTTGGGAAGGATCCAGCTTGAACCTGGCTAGACTTGTGCAGAACACCAAGCCATCATTTCTGCCAGTAAAACAAGAAGAAGAATAGAACACAAAGAGCAGAACGAACCCACAAACTAGGCAAATCGCAGTCTGGAAGAGGGTTGGCAATGCTCTGGAAGGAAGGCTCCCTCCTGACTCCCTCCTGGCTCCCTGGCTCCCAACACTGAGCGACAGGGAAGGCTACTGGGCAGGGCCATTCTCAGGAGCCCAGGAAATGTGACCAGGCCGGCGGACTTGGGTCCCTGAGAAGCATAAGCCAATCCAAAACACTCCAGAAGTTGGGCGCAGGCTGCCGACGCGCCCCTGTCAGGGCTACCTCACCACCTGAGGAGCTACGTGGAGCTAGAAGAGACCAAGGCGAAGGCAATGAAGTAAAACTGATAGGATCATGGGAAACACACAGGGAAAAAAATGGGAGAAAAGGTTGCAGGGCAGGTCAGGGCCGGCTTGCGGACAAATTTAACGCCAGGCTAAAGAGCCTGAGTGGAATTCCATGAGTCACAGGAAGACAGAAATCTCTCCAATAGAGAAGTGATATAAAGAAAACATTGCCTTTAAAAGATTCATCCAGATTGGGTGCGGTGGCTCACACCTGTAACTCCAGCACTTTGGGAGGCTAAGGCAGGCAGATCACCTGAGGTCAGGAGTTCAAGAGCAGTCTGGCCAACGTGGCAAAACCCTGCCTCTACCAAACATACAAAAATTAGCTGGGTGCAGTGGCGCTGCCAGTAGTCCCAGTTACTCAGGAGGCTGAGGCAGGAGAATGGCGTGAACCCAGGAGGCGGAACTTGCAGTGAGCCGAGATTGCCCCACTGCACTCCAGCCTGGGCGACAGAGTGTGACTCCGTCTCAGACATACACGCACAAAATAAATAAATAGATAAAGATTAATTCAGCATGTAGGATGGTTATAAATATGAGTCTGTAAGTAGGTGGGAGAGAATAATGGCCAGAACTAGAATGGTGAAGTTGAATGGAAGATTCAGATGTATAAGTTATTTTTTTGCTGGAGAGAGAAGTATGCTACAATTGTATTTCCATGTTTCAATTGATTGCAGTCACTTAAAAATAAAATGTAAAATGTATTAATTAGTTTTTCAGTATAACTATTATACCTATAATAGGATAATTGGAAAATCAAAAAAGTAGAGGGTAAAAAATAAAATTGTTCTCAGTCCTTTTTGCATCAGTATAGCCACTATAGATATCTTGATATATTTCGTTCTTGTCTTTTTTGTTTACCTAATTATTTAAATTGTTTTTTGCTTGCATGTTTTACTAGTTGTGATGATGTTATATATACAATTTTATACCAGTTTTCTTATTTAACATGACCTTATTATGTAATAAGAATTAAGAATACAGACTTTGGCTGGGTGTGGTGGCTAACGCTGGTAACTTTGGGAGGCCGAGGCGGGTGGATCATGAGGTCAGGATATGTCCAGAATTTATTTCTTCTGGTGGGTTCTTGCTCTTGCTGACTTCAAGAATGAAGCCACGGACCTTTGCACTGAGTGTTACAGCTCTTAAAGATGGTGTGTCCGGAGTTTGTTCCTTCAGGTGTTCCTTCAGATGTTCAGATGTGTGTTCCTTCCAGTGGGTTCGTGGTCCTGCTGACTTCAAGAATGAAGCTGCGGACCTTCGCAGCAAGTGTTAATAGCTCTTAAAGGTGGTGCAGACCCAAAGAATGACCAGCAGCAAGATTCTTTGTGAAGAGTGAAAGAACAAAGCTTGCACAGTGTGGAAGGGGACCCGCTCCAGTTGCTGCTGCTGGCTGAGGGTGGCCAACTTTTATTCCCTTACTTGTCCCCACCCACATCCTGCTGATTGGTCCATTTTACACAGTGCTGACTGGTGCATTTTTACTAAGTGCTGATTGGTGCGTTTACAATGCTTTAGCTAGACACAGAGCGCTGATTGGTGTGTTTTTACAGAGTGCTGATTGGTGCATTTACAATCCTTTAGTTAGACACAGAGTGCTGATTGGTGCGTTTTTACAGAGTGCTGATTGGTGTGTTTACAGTTCTCTAGCTTGTCTTTTTTCTTTACCTAATCATTTAAATTGTTTTTTGCGCGACCCAGGAAGTCCAGCTGGTTTCACTTCTCAATGAGATTGAGACCATCCTGGCTAACACAGTGAAATCCCATCTCTACTAAAAATACAAAAAATTAGCCAGGCATGGTGGCAGGCACCTGTAGTCCCAGCTACTTGGGAGGCTGAGGCAGGAGAATGGTGTGAACCTGGGAGGTGGAGCTTGCAGTGAGCCGAGATCAGGCCACTGCACTCCAGCCTGGGCAACAGAGTGAGACTCCATCTCAAGAAAAAAGAATACAGACGTCTATTAAGAATACAAATGGCAGAACCAGGCTGCCTGGGTTCAAACGCCAACATCTGCCATTAGATGGGTGACAACTTCTCTGTGCCTCAGTTTCCTTAGCCATAAAATGGTAGTAATAATAATAGCAGTCTCACAGAGTTGTGGTTAGAGTTAATTGAATTACTATATGGAAAGCTTTTGGCATCTGGCATATAGTAATTATATGTGTTGGGCATTTTACTAAGTTATTATAAATGTGAGTTTGAATAGTTTGAAGATTTTCGGTCAACACAGAAAGTAGGGAAATTTATGAAGAGTGGTGGTGCCCTTAACATTTACAGGAAAGAAAGATGGTTTGGAAGGTGGTGGAAATAGATGAAGGTTTAATCGTATCAAATTGAAGTTACAGGCAAACAGAACAGGTGGAAGTACCTAGGAGGGCTTAAGATACAATACAGAGATTCAAAAGAGAGAAGCTATAACCAGACATCTGGATTTAGGGAACATCTGTCTACAGGTGACAGTTCATACCATAAGAAAAAAATGAGATCACTAAGGGCAAGAAAAACATTGAGTTCGAAACTTTGCAGAACACCCGCATTCAAAGACTGAAAGATGGAAGTGGAACTAGGAGCGATGGAAGAAGAGATAAAACATCAGAAGGGGAAATGAGAAAGATAGGGAGGGTGTGATGGAGTTTGTTCATGGGAGTCAATTGATGTGGCTGAATCTCACAATGTAACACTTTTAGGACCCCCTGGAGTCCTAAATGGGCATGAGCAGGAGCCCCTCCTCTGACCTCTTCCCCTTTTCCAGGGCGTAGCCTGGAAAGGGAGCATTAGAACACAGAACCACCCAGCCCTACGCCTTTCTCTCCTCTCCTCACAGTTCCCCACCCACTGCCCTCTTCTCCTGCTTCCTGGCTCGGTCCCCTGGAGCTTTGCTAAACCTTACATTGCTTAGGGCTTTCTTGCACAATACAACTTTGTGAGCTGATTCCATGGAGCTTAGCTGATCAAATGCAGAGATGGAGGTGGGCAAGAATAAGGGCTATAGGAGATGACCCATGACTCTTTTTAGAAATTGTGGCCATTCCTTTGATGACGACGATCTTTTCTTCTGAGACAGGGTCTCACTTTGTTGCTCAGGCCGGAGTGCAGTGGCACAATCACGGCTCACTGTGGACTCTACCTCCTGGCCTTAAGCGATCCTTCCACCTCAGCCTCCCAAGTAGCTGGGACTACAGGCACACATGACCACGCCCAGCTAAGTTTTGTAGTTTTCATAGAGACAGGGTTTTACCATGTTGCCCCAGGCTGGTCTTGAACTCTTGGGTTCAAGTGATCTGCCCACTCAGCCTTCCAAAGTGTTGTGATTACAGGCATAAGCCACCACGTCCAGCCTGCTTTGGTGACAATAAATCTTAATCTCCTTCCAGGTTTACAGATCCCTCAGGACAACTAAAGCAAAGATCCATGTACTAAGCAGGGCGAAAACATGGCATATTAATTTTTACAATAGTGACTCGTAAAAGAAGGGTATATAATTGGAGGTACAAAGTAGGGTAAAGGCACAGGAAAAGAGGCTTGGAAAAGAGGAATGACAACTTCTAAATATAGGGAAGACTGAACATACCTCGACATTTTGAAGCAGAGGAGGTCAGTTGAAGGAGTTGCTGTGAGATGACTCGGCGGGAGTGTGGACAGACTTGAAGTGGTAAAGTGCAGGAACCCTGGACACTTGGGCTTGAAATTCTAGTTCAGCCACTTTCTATCTGTGACGCCTTAAGAAATGTCCTTAATTTCTGTATCTCTGTTTCTGTATATGTTAAAAAAAAAAAAAGTGACATTGACATAATAATATCTACCTCATAGGCTTGTTATAAGGATTAAATGCTTTACTATATCTGCATGTTAACTATATTTGCTCTCGATAATTAGGTAAAGGTGTGACAGGTGACCTTGGGAAAATGCAGGGGGCGGAGGCAGAAGAAACTCCATCTAGCAATTGTTGACAGCAATTCGAGCAGCCAGAAATTTAGTGTTAGGGAGACTCAGTGCCTGACTTATTTTTCTTTGGTTGCCTTATCACCAACTGATTGTGATTTTTTTTTTTTTACTTTTTTTTTTGTGGGGGAGAGAGAAACACATGTATTTTTAAAGTCTTCATTGTTCCGAGAATCTTTTTGAATAAGAATAAGATAGTTCCTTTTATCTTCTAGAATCCAAATAAGTTCTCGGAAAATTCTTTCTGAAATTATTGCCCATCTAGATGGGTTTCCTCCCACCACTTTACCCTCTGTCTCTTCACTGGAAACTATAATTTCAGTAGTTGATTGAAAAGTCAATCAGCAAAGCCACATAAATGAAGAAGGACTTTTGAAATAGCCTCCAAATATTTTCCTGGCTAGGCATTAATGAATAGAGTTGACAGCTATGTAGTATTTTCTGCTACAGGATAACATTCCAACATCAAGTTAAAACTAATGCAACAAAAATATACAATACTAAGAGAAAGTCACGTGGCAGACTGCACCTTTATTAAAAAAAAAAAAAATGTTTTTAGGCCGGGTGCGGTGGCTCATTCCTGTAATCCCATCATTTTGGGAGGTCGAGGCAGGCGGATTACTGGAGGTCAGGAGTTCAAGACCAGCCTGGCCAATATGGTGAAACCCTGTCTCTACCAGACAAACAAACAAACAAACAAAAAACTAGCCTGTAATCCCAGCTACTTGGGAAGCTGAGGCAGGAGAATTGCCTGAACCTAGGAGGGAGAGGTGGCAGTAGCTGAGATAGTGCCACTGCACTCCAGCCTGGGTGACAGAGAGAAACAAAAAAAAAAAAAAAAAAAAAAAAATATATATATATATATATATATATAAAGTAGCATTTAACTGAGCTCCATAATAAAATTTGTCCTGTGTGCAGACAGAACTTGTGTAGCTGTAAGATCTCAGAAGGGTAGGTGCACCTGAATGGTGAAATGCTAACCATTTGGAAATATATTGATTGTGAATTTATGTATTATGCATTATATTATATATTTATGTATTTTATGTATAATATTTGTACCTATATATTTATATCATAATTATAATTATCAGCCTTCCACAACTAAGATGTAAGTTTGAATCAGAGAACAAGGATTTTGCTGTTTTATTCACAATCAACACAATAGTTTAAAAAGTAAATGACTAATAGAATATATTAACTTGTAAGGAAGCTTGTTTATAACTGAGCCTGAGTTCAAAAGATGCCAAGGTAGCTTGGGAGGGGCAGATGGGATGGAGTGGCGGTGCAGGAAGGGGCTGTGGGGCAAGGTGGGGTCTGTGCTGGGGGAAGAGAGGGTTGATGGAGAAAGGGAGGAAGCCAAGGGTAGGAGTTCAAGCTGCAGAGATGGAAACTGTGTTCTCATTGGAATGTTCATGGGAAGATTTAGCGGGACCCAGGTCAGGGAAATACATTCCTGTTGTTGTTTTTTTTTTTTATTTTTTCAGTTTTGTATCTCTTCTGCTGTTAATTTTTTTGCAAATGTGCATTTATCTATTTTAAAGTATAGATTAAATTATCTATCACGGTCTTTTATTTGTCTAATCTATTCCAATGATTTTCTGATTTTTTATTATTTTTCTTCTTTCATTTATGTTTTTCTCAATGACAATTTCAGAAATTAGACTATTTTGATGGGGGAGTTTTCTTATTCAAAGAACTCTATTTGAATGTGTTTGTTTATTTAAATGATGGCCTGGTTTGTAATTTGTTCATTCGTAAATTCTTTCTTCTGATATCTTCAAGATTTTATTCTTTTCTTTTCTTCTTTTCTAGAGTCCTGACTTGAGTGTTTGATAATTTAACAGACAAAATAACTGTGTGGTTCCTGAAACTGGCCTTTTCTGGGGGTCTCTTCAGAGGCTTCAGGGAGAGGCAGGGGACCCAGGGAAGGGCAGGTGCTGCTAATTTCCATGTCTTTTGCCTGAATTTTAAAATGGCTCACAATGTCAAATCCTAAACTATATTCTTTCAAACCTCAATCACCTTGGAATTGCTCCCTTTTGGAATTTTAAAATACGAGCTTGCTTTATTTTCTCTGCCACCTTGCCATGACCTCACCCAAATGCTGTCTCCAGATTTCCCACCTAGGTTTTACAGGCAGAATACTTTTCTTTCTTTTTTGAGACAGAGTCTCACTCTGTGTTCCAGGCTGGAGTGCAGTGGTGCAATCTTGGCTCACTGCAACCTCTGCTTCCCGGGTTCAAGCAATCCTCCTGCCTCAGCCTCCCAAGTAGTTGGGATTATAGGCGTGTACCACCATGCGCAGCTAATTTTTGTAATTTTAGTAGAGATGGGGTCTCGCTGTGTTGCCCAGGCTGGTCTCAAACTCCTGGACTCAAGCCATCTGCTGGCTTTGGTTTCCCAAAGTGCTGAGATTACAGGCGTGAGCCACTGTGCCCAGCCTATAGGCAGAATACTTTATAGTGATAGAAAGTAGCAACCCTGGAGTTACGTGATTCCAGGTTTACATCCCAGTTCTGCTACTTCCTAGCTGAATGACCTCTCTCTGGTTATTTAACCCAAGCCTCATTCTCCTCACCTGTCAGATGAGGGTAATGATGATAGCACCTGCTTCAAATAGCACTTCTGAGCATTAGAAGAGATGATGTATGTCAAAGACCTATCACAAAAGGAATATTCCCTAGTTTGTTAAGCTTTTCTAGGGGCTTTTACATACGGGGTTGTTTCTTGTTTTGTTTTTTGCTTACTTGTTTAAAACAGGATCTTGCTCTATTGCCCAGGCTGGAGTGTGGTGGCACAGTCACAGCTCACTGCAGCCTCAAACTTCTGGGCTCCAGTGATCCTTTTGCCTCAGCCTTACAAGTGGCTAGGGCTACAGGTGTGCACCAGCACACACGGTGAATTTAGAAAAAAATTTAAGAGACAGAATCTCACATTGCTGCCCAGTCTGGTCTCAAATTCCTGGCCTCAAGGGATCTTCCCAGTTCAGCCCCTCAAGTAGTTGAGATTTCAGGCGTGTGCCACTGTGCCCGGCTCCACATTCAGGTTTTTAAGTGTCGTCTCACTACCCAAGGGATTAGCTATTATTCTCAGTCCATCGTGAGGAAAGATACAAAGATACTAAATGCAATTTCTGCGATTATCAACTAATTAGTGACTAGAATTTGAGAGTCCTTATTCCCAGATGTGTGCTCTTTCTAAGGCGGCAAGTTAGCTCTTGGCCAAAACTGAAAATCAATGATGTTTTTTTTTGTCTGTAGTGCCCAAACACCCCTCCTTACATTCTCTAATTATTTCCCTAGGTCTTTTTCCTGTCTCTAAAATCTTAACAGATAACACTTAGCATGTTCTCCCTGCCAGCAGCATTTGGGTTATTTCTTTAATTTTTAAAAATTTCAGCTGTTGTTTTAGATTCAGGGGGTACATGTACAAGTTTATTATCTGGGTATATTGTGTGATACTGAGGTTTGGAGTACAGTTGATCCCATCACCCATGTAGTGAGCATGGCACCCAATAGTTAGTTTCTCAACCCCCGTCATTTCTCCTCTCTCTAGTAGTCCCTAGTATCTGTTGTTGCCATCTTTATGTACCCATATACCCAATGTTTAGCTACCACTTATAAGTGAGAACATGTAGTATTTGGCTTTCTGTTCCTGTATGAATTCACTTAGGATAATGGCCTCCAGCTGTATCCATGTTGTGCAAAGGACATGATCTCATCCTTTTTTATGGCTGCATAGTATCCCATGGTGTATATGTGGCAGATTTTCTTTATCCATTCCACCATTGATGGGTACCATTTGATTCCATATCTTTGCTACCATGAGTGGTACTCCCAACAGCATTTGTGTTTTATCAATGAATTCTTTAAAAATCAGAAAGCCTTCAAGAGGTGAAGAATGAATGTCTAAAACAATTCTTAAGGCCAGGAACAGTGTCAAACAAGGGGCTTTCTCAGGGAGTGTACTTTCTTATTATATCTCGTGGTCAGAAGAACAACGTTCCCCAAAGATGTCCACATCCTAATTCTCAGATGCTGCCTTGTCACCAAATGGTGACAAAGGGACTTTGTAGATGTAGGATCTTCAGATGGCGAGATTATCCTGGATTTTCCTGGATTATTCAGGCAGACTCAGTGTCATCTCAAGGGTTCTCATAAGAGGGAGGCAGAGGGTCTGAGTCAGAGGAGGGGACCTGATGATGAAAGCAGGTGTGTATGTGTGTGACAGAGAGAGAGACAGAACCCTTTGATGGTGCTACATTGCTGACTTTGAAACCGGAGGAAGGGTCAAGGAGTCCAGGAATCCAGGCAGCTCCTAGAAGTCAGAAAAGGCAGGCACATGAATTGTCCCATTGAGCTTCCAGAAGCAATACAACTCCTGACACCTTGAATTTGGGACTTCTGACATCCAAAAGTATAAGATAATAAATTTGTGTTGTTTTAAGTCACTAAGTTTGCATTAATTTTTAACAGCAGCGTAGGGAATCCAGTACACATCTTACAGTCCATCTATGGCCAGATTCAACTTTTCCACCATTCAACTATTTAAAACACCTACCAAATAGTTCAAAGGAGCATGGTGCTGCACACCTGTTGCAAAATGAACTCTATGATGAGAATTAACTAAGAGCTCAAACTTGAAACCACTGGCTTGGGGAATGATACGATCAATAGTAGGGGAGAGATAACAGTAAGAAAAGATGCTGTTGATTCTGGCCAATGCATGTTCCTGTGCAGTTTGGGCCCAGCCGAGAGTACCTGACTGTGGGGGCAAATGACAGGTGAAGTCCAGGCCAAGCGCCATCTGCCAAGTAGTGCACCCGGTCATGGAACGGCCTTTACCTGGAGGAAGGAACACCGTTTTCTAATTTGCCCAAAGGCACCAGATGGACTAGCAACAGTCCCAGAAGACTTAGCATGGTTCTGCCAAGGACTGAGGGTGTGAATTCAGGTTTGTTACCATTTATCACTTTGGACAGAAGCTACAATTAATTAGGTAATTCACTTCTCTGGCATTCAATTTCATTGCTTAAAATGGAGACTTCAAGGTAAAATGAACTGATTGTTGCTAACTCCACTCCAGTCCTGCATGCCTTCTTGCTGTTCTTCAAGTACACACCTCCTAACCCAGGGCCTTTACACTCACTCTTTCCACTATCCACCACCTGGCTTCCTTCCTTCCTTCCTTCCTTCCTTCCTTCCTTCCTTCCTTCCTTCCTTCCTTCCTTCCCTCTTTACTCTCTCTTTCTCCCTTCCTTCCATCCTCTCTTTCTCCCTCCCTCTCTCTTTCTCTTTCTTTCTTTGGGCCTCGATTTGTTGCCCAGAATGAAGTTCAGTGCTGTGATCATAGCTCGCTCCAGCCTCAAACTCCTTGGTTCTAGCGATCCTCCCACCTCAGCCTCCTGAGTAGCTAGGACCACAAGTGTGCACCACCATGTATGGCTAATTTTTCTTTTTTTTAGATGGAGTCTCACCCTGTCACCCAGGCTGGAGCACAGTGGCACTGTCTTGGCTCACTACAACCTCTGCCTCCCAGGTTCGAGCAATTTTCCTGCCTCAGCCTCCCAAGTAGCTGGGACTACAGGTGCACACCACCACACCTAGCTAAATTTTGTGTTTTTAGTAGAGACCTCCTGACCTGGTGATCCACCTGCCTCCGCCTCCCAAAGTACTGGGACTACAGGTGTGAGCCACTGCACCTGGCCCATGTCTGGCTAATTTTTATTTTATTTTTTATAGAGATGGGTCTTGCTATGTTGCCCAGGCTGGTCTCAAACTCCTGGCCTTATGTGATCTTCCCACCTTGGCCTCCCAAAGTGTTGGGATTACAGGCATGAGGCACTGGACCCAGCCCTAATAAATATTTCTTGAAGGCATAGACTTTTCTTCTTATGTTAAAACTGACTTCCATGATAGGATGACTAGGCGTTTCACGTTTTGTGTATGTGTGTGTAATTTTGCCCCCTGGTGGGGTGTAAATTTTACTTTCTGGGGCATGGGGGTGAAGGTGAAAGTGACTAGTATATTGCTTGAGGATGTGATCTGGCCCCTTCTTATGGCGTCACCATCACCTAGGATGTAGCCAGAGCACTGCGAGGTACGTAACAAAATGAAAGCTTTTGCTTAAAATCAAATTGGTTGGCCGGGCACGGTGGCTTATGCCTGTAATCCCAGCACTTTGGGAGGCCCAGACAGATGGATACAAGGTCAGGAGATCAAGACCATCCTGGCCAACATGGTGAAACCCCGCCTCTACTAAAAACACAAAAAAATTAGCTGGGCACAGTGGCGCGTGCCTATAGTCCCAGCTACTCAGGAGGCCGAGGCAGGAGAATGGCTTGAACCCAGGAGGCGGAGGTTGCAGAGAGCTGAGATCACACCACTGCGCTCCAGCCTGGTGACAGAGTGAGACGTTGTAAAAAAAAAAAAAAAAAAAAAAAAACTCAAATTGGTCAAAGTGAAATATTTGCTTCCTGCTCTGCTCATCTTCACCTGAAAATCTCCAAATTCTTCAGATTGCAAACCAATGCTTACCAAAGATAAATGCTTGCACTTTACATGAATCATTTGAAAATGTGTCTCTTATTTTTCATTCAAGACTCCAACTTGGCCAGACAGGATGACTCATGCCTGTAATCCCAGCACTTTGGGAGGCCAAGGCAGGTGGATCATATGAGGTCAGGAGTTCGAGAGCAGCCTGGCCAACATGGTGAAACCCTGTCTCTACCAAAAATACAAAAATTAGCTGGGTGTGGTGGTGTACACCTGCAATCCCAGCTACTTGGGATGCTGAGGCAGGAGAATTGCTTGCACCCGGGAGGTGGAGGTTGCAGTGAGCTGAGATTGTGCCACTGCACTCCAGCCTGGGCTACCGAGCGAGACTCCATCTCAAAAAATAAAAATAAATACAAATAAAAAAGTAAAATGAAAAAAGACTCCAATTCAATATTTGGAAAAAAAGCCACCTTTATCCTTGTCTTTGACCCCTTCATCATTGTTCCTTTGCTGGCCCTAGTCCAATCTCTCTGAATTCTCTGCTGCAATTTCTTGACCCAGTGGCCCAGGTCTGGGGAGCTCTTTCGGTGGGGGCTGAATGCAGAAGCTCACTCACCACTTCCCTTCTTTTCAAAAGAAGCGAAAGTCTTTCTAGTTCCTTCGGTTTGGGTACTTTCATTAAGTATGTGCCTGAGTAGACAAGTCATCGTATTTCCTGATTCTGCTCACTGAAAGTAGTTGCTACTTGTGTGCAGGAATAGTTTTTAGCTCTGATGCCTAATTCTTTTGACTTAAATATCCCCATATGGTGGGAGGTCTAGAGAGGAATTTATACCACTGAGACTCTCACTATATATATATTTTCTGTCAGTCACTCTTGTAAGCTGTGAGTCTTTAATGATTACCATATGCACAGGCCCATATGGTCTGAGCCTCCACTCAGCACGTGTTCTTTGGATATTAACGTCACACAGCAGTGTGGCTTTTCCTGTGAGTATTCTTGCAACATAGCTTGGTGACAGATACCTTATCCAGAGTCGCCGTTTTATTTTTTCAACGTTTTCAGTGCATGTTTGGAAACCCTGGTCAGCCACTTGTAGACACATCAAGTACAGATTCATATTTGAAATATCCTGGGTAAATATTTAAAGTTTTTCTGTGCCAAGCAAAGTGGCTCATGTCAGTACTTTTTGAGGCTGAGGCGGGAGGATCAGTTGAGGCCACGAGTTTGAGACCAGTCTGGGCAATATAGTGAGACCCTGTCTCTACAAAAGTAAAAAAATTAGCCAGGCATGGTGCTGCACCTGTAGTTCCAGCTATTGGGGAAGCTGAGAAGATCACTTGAGCCTGGGAATTCAAGGCTGCAGAGAGCCGTGACTGTGTCACTGCAATCCAGTCTTGGCGACAGGCAAGAAGTGTCTCAAAACACAAAAAGCAAACAAAGTCTCACTGTAAGTTTTTCTGTCCGTGATACGCAGGGAATCTCAGACAGGAATTTGAATCTAACTTTTATCTTTGTAAAACAGCAGCATTCCTTCTTTCTAGCCATACTAAGGACCTGGTCCCTTAATAGCTGGAGCCCACGTTAGTTTGAATTGCTGCATGTGAAGCAAAAGTGCAATTTCATTATCCAAACAAAGCAACTTGGCCTCATCGTGGGAAGCTCGTTAATTTCAAATGGAAAATAATCAACCCAGAAAAGGATGGGTGGGCTTTTTCTTCCTCTTTTTCCTGTAAATGGGAGGAAAATGGTTTTTGGCTGAAAGATAGCTTGGCAAGAAGCTTGACTCTTCAAAAGGAAGCCTCTGTGGAGAGCAGATAGGCTCTGACGGCGGGGGGTCCAGGTCTGTGTCCGTTTGTCACACGATTTTGAAACTGGCAGGAGTGCCCCTGCTGCTTATATCACAAGAGGGTTTCCACAAGGCACGCGTTCTCCAGTGAGGGTTCTCAGTAACTCATGAGCCATTTGCAACTCGGTACAAATTCCCAGGGGCCCAATCTCTCCTCTTTCGACTGCTCCACCTAATTCTAGATTAATGCCATGGGTGGGTGAGAAGAAAAGGAAAATTATAAGACTTTCTATTTTTATTTTTTATGACACAGGGTCTTGCTCTGTCACCCAGGCTGGAGTGCAGTAGTGCAATAACGGCTTACTGCAGCCTCAACCTCCCAGGCTCCAGCGATCCTCCCACCTCAGCCTCCTGAGTAGCTGGAACCACAGGTGCACACCGCTGCACCTGGCTAAGTTTCGTATTTTTTGTAGAGATGGAGTCTTACTATGTTGCCCAGGCTGGTTTTGAACTCTTGAGCTCAAGCAATCCACCCGCCCCAGCCTCCGAAAGTGCTGGGATTACAGGCATGAACAGTCACATCCAGCTTCTAGCTATTTTATTTTAGATTCAGGGGGTGCATGTGCATGTTTGTTACATGGGTGTGTTGCATGCTGGCAGGACTGGACTTTTAGTTTACCCATCACCCAAATAGTGAACGTTGTACCCTTTAGCTTTTTAAATAATAACAATGAAAGCAAATCTGAAAACCACTGAATTATACACCCCAGTCTATAAAGATAGAAGCAAATTATATGTAAACACTGCATACATGTTGGGGCTCAGAAAACGATACCCCAAAATATGGCACTTTAACATGCTGAAATAAAGAAGCAGCCTCAAGTTCACTCTGACCTCCCCACCTCCAACTCCTGTCTCTTCACCTTCTGTCTCTCCCAAATGCACAAGAAAAGAATGTTCTCTGAAGTTCCCTAATCTAGGTAGAAACTGGAACCGCCAAAAAGGAACACAATTGCCTTCAGGCTCCTCCCTGAAATTACATTAACCTGAGAAGATTAAAACTCGTTTCACAGAGGAGACTGAAAGTTAAACACCACACCTGAAGCCCGGATGAACTTTGTCCCAAACTATCATCTGTTCTCTGCTCCCATTCAATTTCCAAAGAGAATCATTTACTTACCATTGTCTAAGCGTGGGGCTCATTCATCTCCCCTATAAATCATTCACTACCTCTAAAAATAGCCACATTTCCCTTTTCTCCCATTCCTCTACAAAGAAGGGTATAAATGTATCTGGGCCTCACTGGGTTACTGGGCAATCATCCTTCTGTGACTCCCCTGTGCTAATGCACATTACATAAATCTGTTTGCTGTTTTCTCCTATTAATCTGGCTATTGTCCATTCATTTTCAGCACATCCTTCAGAGGGCAGAGGTGAAGCTTTTCCTTGGCCCCTAAATCTGCATAAGCAGCTCACTTTTCAGTTTCCTTCTTATGTTGTTTTCATCACCCTCTTTCTCCTTCTTCCTCCTTTTTTCACTTCTATTTTTCTCAACCTGTTTTATTTTTGTTTTTCTCCTCCAACTGTTTCCTTTTCTCTCTTTCCTCTTTCTTATTATTTTTCTTTCTTTTCTCCATGAGCCTCTCCTTCCTCTGTAATATCTGTCTTCCACAGCAGGTAATAGAGAGCTCTAGATTTCATGTGCCACAACCTGAGACTGGAAACAGATATGAAGCCAGTTCACCTGGTAGCAACAAGTGAGTCTTTTTAAACCTTTCCAGGGACCCAAAAAAGTACTTAGGATAAAACTCCTTTTATTGTCTCCATATTGTCTCCTTGCATTAGGGTTTTTAAAAATTGCACTTTTATCATGTTTGTTTAAAACATAACTTAAGGCTGGGCATGGTGGCTTATGCCTGTAATCCCAGCACTTTGGGAGGCCAAGGCAGGCAGATCACCTGAGATCAGGAGTTCGAGATCAGCCTGGCTAAAATAGTGAAACCCCATCTCTACTAAAAATAAAAAAATTAGCAGGGCGTGGGGGTGTGCACCTGTAGTCCCAGCTACTCAGGAGGCTGAGGCTTGAGAATTGCTTGAGCCTGGGAGGCAGAGGTTACAGTGAGCCAAGACTGCACTATTGCACTCCAGCCTGGGTGACAGAGTAAAACTCTGTCTCTAAAAATATATGTGTTTTATTTTATATATATATATACACACACACTTAAGAATATCTGACTTGTAAATATTTCAGTATTATTTTAAAATCAAGGCTAGGATGTGTGGGAGTTTCATACTTGTAAATTAGTTTAGGTATATTATACCTGTTGTGATTTTTTTCATTAGTATCATTTAAAAAATATTTTTCAAAATAATTGGTATAATAGATCATCACAGCACTCTCTATTAGAAAAGATTTCTTAATTATAATCATTAAGTTGGCTAATTTTTCTGAGGCAGTAATAATAGCTTTTAGGTGATAGGGTTGTGGTAGACTTTATTTTTTTATTTTTATTTTTTTAAGATACGGTCTCACTCTGTTGGAGTTGTACTCAGGCTGGAGTACAGTGGTGTGATGATTGATCATAGCTCACTACAGCCTCAAACTCCTGGGCTCAAGAAATCCTCCTGTTTCAGCCTCCCCAATAGACCTTTATCTAAAGGCACACACCACTATGCTCAGCCTGTTTTGTTTTAAAATTTTCGTAGAGATAGGGTCTCATTACATTGCCCAGGCTGGTCTTGAACTCCTGACCTCAAGTGATCCTCCTATCTCTGCCTTCCAAAGTACTGGGATTACAGGCATGAGCCACCATGCCTAGCCTGATTGTTCTGTTTTTTAAAACAATTATCCAATGATGTGAAGTCGTGAGAAAAAGTTGACATCACATTGTGGTTGCGTCCTCTTCTTCTTTTTTTTTTTTTT
>NW_012116188.1:1330441-1335126 GCF_000951035.1 Colobus angolensis palliatus
CCAGGATGGTCGCAATCTCCTGACCTTGTGATCCGCCCGCCTCGGCCTCCCAAAGTGCTGGGATTACAGGCGTGAGCCACCGCGCCCGGCCTTTTGATGGATTCTTGCTCTGCCGCCCAGGCTGGAGTGCAGTGGCACCATCTCAGCTCACTGCAACCTCCGTCTCTCAGGTTCACACCATTCTCATGCCTCAGCCTCCTGAGTAGCTGGGATTACAGGAGTGAGCCACCACGCCCTGCTAATTTTTTGTATTTTAGTACAGACGGGGTTTCACCATTAGTTTATTCTTCTTTCAGAATATTTATTAATTGTGTTGTGGTGCACTCTTACATAAATGCTGGGAGAGTCTCCTTTTTGCCCTCTGGAAAGGCTGGTCCTGGATGCAAGTTTCTCATCTTTCCACAGTGTTCTCTGAGGGGCCCTTTTCCTATGTGTTGTTATAACCCTCCCTATCACAGCCTGGCTGGAGTCACACTCTTCTCCTTTGGTTCAGGGGGCCTAGGCTCAGATCTCACTCATGCGAGACCCAGTGTGACTACCGAGCCTACTTGTGAATTCTGGAATCAAGATTCAGAATCAGATCCAGGGGAGGACTTCTCATTCTCTCTTACAGAATTGTCCTTTGACTTGAAGTGCATGTTCTGATACATTCCTCTTCTTCATAGAAATGTCTCTAGATAGAGAAAAGTATAAAAATAAAATAACATATGGTGTCATCTTCCAAAGAAAAGGCCTAAATAAGGTGTGGTTTGAAGTTAGCAGATGTTTCCTCAACATAATGCTGACAATAGGCCCTTACCATAATGACTGGATTCTCCTATCTTTGTATTCTCAGGGCATAGCAAGTATCTGGCCATAACAGGCTCTTCATTCATTTTGAATGAATACATGACATAGAATACATTAAATAGATTGTAATAGCATTCTAGAAATTCGATAATATGAAGGAGAAAGAGAGAAGGAGAATAGGCCAAAATATAGTAAGATTTCAGTGTCAAAATCAATTATATTAACTAAAGACATTACTACTATATATGAAAAGTGCTCTGAGCCGGTCTTGGTGGCTCATGCTTGTAATCCCACCACATTGGAAGGTCAAGGTGAGATGGCTTGAGACCAAGAGTCCAAGGCGAGCCTAGGCAACATAGTGAGACCCCCTCCCCACCATGTTTACAAAAAAACTAAAAAAATTAGCTGGGCATTGTGGCACACCTGTAGTCCCAGGTGCTCAGGAGGCTGAAGCAAGAGGATCATTTGAGCCTAGAAGTTCAAGGCTGCAGTGAGCTATGATTGCACCACTGTACTCCAGTCTGGGCCACAGAGTGAGACCTTATCTCTTAAAAAAATTTAAAATAAACATGTAAAATAAAAGACCCTTGCATTTCCCCCTACAGCTTAAGACATAATTGATATACAACAAACTACACATATTTTAAAGTGTGCAAGTATGATACTTTTGGCATATGTATATACCCTTGAAACCAGAACTGTAACTGAGATAATAAATGTATTCATCACCCTCACAAGATTCCTCTCATCCTCATGTAATTCTTCTCTCCTGTCCCTGTCCATTCACTTCCTGTCCCTAGGCAACCATGATCTGCTTTTTGTCACTGTAGATTTATTTGTATTTCCTAGAATTTTATATAAGTGGAACTATATCCACATATAAAATACTGTATATAGAGTGTATGTACTCTTTTTTGACTGGCTTTTTTCACTCAGCATAATATAATTATGTTGCTGTGTGTATCAATAACCCATTTCTTTTAAATGCCTGACCACTCTTCCATTGTATGGATACACCACACTTTGTTGATCCACTCACCTGTGTGAGCATTTGGGTGTTCCCAGTTTGGGGCT
Source organism: Colobus angolensis palliatus (assembly GCF_000951035.1). NCBI lineage: Eukaryota > Metazoa > Chordata > Mammalia > Primates > Cercopithecidae > Colobus > Colobus angolensis. The sequence goes on from NW_012116188.1 coordinate 1,332,305, forward strand.
ATGATGAATAAAACAGCTGTAAACATTCACATATGATGCTTTCCAAAGTAGCTGTCCATTTTTACATTCTTGCCAGTGGTGTACTAGAGTTCCACTTGCTTCACATTGTCTCCAACACTTGGCATGGCCGGTGTCTTTCATTTTAGCCACTCTAGTGGCTGCGTAGTGGTATTGCACTGTTTCTTTGTTTGTGTGTTTGTTTTTGTTGAGACGAGTCTCGCTCTGTTGCCCAGGCTGGAGTGCAGTGGTGCTATCTCGGCTCACTGCAAGCTCCGCCTCCCGGTTTCACACCATTCTCCTGCCTCAGTCTCCCGTGTAGCTGGGACTATAGGTGGTGCCACCACACCCGGCTAATTTTTTGTATTTTTAGTAGAGACGGGGTTTCACCGTGTTAGTCAAGATGGTCTTGATCTCCTGGCCTCGTGATTCACCCGCCTCGGCCTCCCAAAGTGCTGGGATTACAGGCTTGAGCCACTGCGCCTGGCCTTTTTTGTTTTGTTTTGTTTGGTTTGGTTTGGTTTGAGATGGAGTCTTGCTCTGTTGCCCTGGCTGGAGTGCAGTGGCTTGATCTCAGTTCACTGCAACCTCTGCCTCCTGGATTCAAGCAATTCTCCTGCCTCAGCCTCCTAAGTAGCTGGGATTACAGGCGGGTGCCACCATGCCTGGCTAATTTTTGTATTTTTAGTAGAGACAGGGTTTCACCATCCATGTTGGTCAGGCTGGTCTCGAACTCCTGACCTCGTGATCCGCTCACCTTGGCCTCCCAAAGTGCTGGGATTACAGGCATGAGCCACCGCACCTGGCCTTGTACTATGGTTTTAATTTGCATCTTGCCAGTGATGAATGATGTTGCGTGTCTTTTCATGTGCCCATTTGCCATCTGTTCATCTTCTTTGGTGAAGTGTCTGTTCAACTCTTTTGCCCATTTAAAAAGCTGTGTTGCTTATATTCTTCTTGAATTTTGAGAGTTCCCTATATATTTTGGATATAAGACTTTTATCGGATATGTGATTTGCAAATATTTTATCCCAGTTTGTGGTTTATGTTTTCATTTTGTAAAAATGTATTTCAAAGAGCATAAATTCTTAATTTTGATGAAGTCCAATTGATCAGTTTATTCTTCTATGGATCATATGTAAGAAATCTTTGCCCAATCTGAAGTCACAAAGATTTTCTTGTAGAAGTTTTCTTTTAGAAATATGATAGTTCTATATTTTACATTTAGTTATACATTTGAAGGAATTTTTGCATATGGCATGAAGTAACGATCAAAGTTCATTTTGGCGGCATACGGGTATTTATTCCGGCACCTTTATTGAAAAAACTCTATTTTTTGCACTAAACTAGCCTTGCATTTTATTGAAAATCAATTAACCCTGTATATGTGGGTTTATTTTTGGAATCTGCTTGGTTTTCCTAATCTCTTTGTCAGATTGTGCTCTGCTTTTATTCTTGAGTTTATGAGGTTTTTTTTTTTACTTCAGTAAGAAGATAGAATACTTTTTAAAGATATCATCAATCAAATTATCATGATAATTATTATTGCAGAAATGTTTGTTAATACAGATTGATGTTTGGTTTTATTGGGACTTGTTTTTAAATAATCTTAAAGGTCTCTGAAAAAGATTAATGGGGCTTTTTAAAGGAAAAGGAAGAGCAAACTTTGCAATTCTAAAAAGAAAAATCTATATAATACAAAATAGTATGAACACTGACTCTGTTCTTTTTAACTTGAAGAAGTGATTTTCTTTTATTGGCTCACTAAAGCATTGGTGATTGAATTTATCAACAAAGGAATTTTAGTGTGGGCTTCGAAGATTTAAAATTTTCTTCATTTTGTTTCCATTTTAAATTTGTGTGTTCAGACACCTGTCACTCCACAGATTACCTAATAAATGCTTGAATGCATAATATTAATACATATTCATGTTAACATTTTAATTAATGACTTTCTGCTTTGTTGGAATGGTTGTCCTGTTGTGGGATCTCCTTGGCTATTCAGAAAAAAGAGGAGAGTGAGTATATTTGGGTCCAAGAGTTAAAAGATATACAACATTTTCCATGTGTTTGTTTAGTGCTTTATATTATTTAATTTCTGCATATACAGTTATTTTATCTAGCTGCTGGTAGTTTAAAAAGTGCCATTGTAATGCGTATGTGGCACTAAAAGACATTGATTTGAGAAAAAGTAGACCTCATGTATTTTCCAAATAACGTTTTTACGACAGCACCATATGTTTAAATATAGGAGGTTTATAAAAGAGGAATGAGTGAGTAGAGTCCAAAAATAAACCCACATGTACAGGCTTAATGGACTTTCAAAATAAAATACAAGTTACGGAATTAGTCTGCCTTATGATTGTGGGCAATCCCTGCCTGTGTTCTCATCTGTAAAATGGAAATAACTCCACTGGTAACACAGAGATATTGCAAGAATACAAGGTCTGTCCTCTTACAGGAGAGAGAAGTTATGTGGCAATGCATTGCATTTCCGTAGAGTTTGGCTGTATTTAGAGGGCTTTCACCATTTTCTCACTTAAAATCTCCCAATCGCCAACAAGATAGGCAGATGAGTCTCAATATCTCCCTTTCCTGACTTTCAAGGGCAAGAGAAAGATTAGAATAATAAAAACAAAAGTGGAAAAATAAGTGTTCAGGTGATATACTCAGATTTATTATAATAGTATGACATATCTGCCTCTGCTGTTTCCTATGTTAGAGTCTATAGGCTCATAAATAATAGCAAAAAATTATTTAAATTATTCATTTAGGCCAGATGTGATGGCTCATGCCTGTAATCCCAGCACTTTGGGAGGCCAAGG
>NW_012116188.1:1335816-1336417 GCF_000951035.1 Colobus angolensis palliatus
TAGATACACACCACCATGCCCAGCTAATTTTTCAATTTTTTTTGTAGAGGCAGGGTCTGATTATGTTGCACGGGCTAGTCTCAAACTCCTGGCCTCAAGCGATCCACCCACCTTGGCTTTATATCCTATTTTTATAAAAGAAAAAATAAACTGCCTATTTGGGGAAGGGATTATTTGAAAGAGAGCTCCCACCTATTTGAAGATGACGGGGCGCACATGTGAGGAATTGAAGATGATCCTGGAGAGGGGAAAGGTCTGGAGGGCGGAAAGGGCGGCAGTGTGTGGAGTGTAGGGACCGGGCACAGGTCTGCCATGGGAAGATGCGAGAAAGAGACACGTCATGGAGGAAATGATGTGGGGAGGAGTGCAGAAAGAAAGTGCATTAACAGGCAGTAGACAGGGCTAGAGGCAACAGTACCAGTTTGACATCTGCTCCTTTCATTAAGGTTCCAAATGAGTAAAAGGAATTCAACAGATTTCTATTTTTTAAAAAAAAGCTGGAAAATGAGACAAACTGTGGGACCAAAGGACAGTTTGTTGTTTCTAATAAGCTCCCAGGAGATTGGTTGGAGAAATCTTTTCTTCTTTCTTTTTCTTTTTT
>NW_012116188.1:1337084-1337408 GCF_000951035.1 Colobus angolensis palliatus
TCTCTCGGTGAAAAGAGGAATGCTGTTGGGGATTTCTGTCCCATCACCAGTGGGCAAGCCAAGGTCAAAGACAGTCCTCTTATTATTACTGAGATATGAAATGGTAGGAACAATTATGTAGTTGTGTAGTTGAAGTGATACTGCAGAGTTCCCTCAGCCGAGTAAGAGAGTGAACAGATACAGGGTCAGGGAAGGGCAGGGAAGGTGTACTTGAAGAACTGTGCTAGACAGAAATGGGAGTATGTCATTCCTCTGGTCTGCTTTACCTGGAATTTAGAGAGTCCGTAGATTTTTTTTTTTTTTTTTTTTTTGAGACGAAGTCTC
>NW_012116188.1:1338608-1345284 GCF_000951035.1 Colobus angolensis palliatus
CTGATTAGCTAGGACTACAGGTACACACCACCACACCTGGCTAAGTTATTTTTTGTAGAGATGGAGTCTCACTATGTTGCCCAGGCTGGTCTTGAACTCCTGAATTCAAGCGATCCTGGCACCTCCGCCTCCCAAAATCTTGGGATTACAAGCATGAGCCACCATACCTGGCCCATGGACACAGGTTTAAGATATATTTATGAGACAGACTCAATAGATAGACATCAGTGAGGGTGCTTACTTGGACACAACTAAAACCATTTCTGACTATGTTAAGCAGAAAAGGGCTTGATTGGAACGTTGTGAGTAGCTCACAGAATTGATGAAGAGGCTCACAGTGAGGCTTGAAAAATGAGCAGAAATCCAGCTGACTCTTCATTCCTGGGTCACTCACTCATGGTCATGGGTTTGACTATGAAGAACCACAAGTAACACACTCACACCCTACTTGTGAGGTAGAACAGATGTCTCCCGACCCTCTCTGATTCTTTTGTTTCTGAAGTGGGAGGTAGAAGTCTATCTCCTCCAAAGACTCATAAAAATAAAGATTTCCCCAAAGTAAGACCAACATTCAGATACTGAGTAGACAAAAAATCCCAAAAGAGAAATGCTCATGATAGAGATAAAATAGATACAGAGACTCACAAGAGGCTGTTGGAAATATAGCTTAAGGTTTAAAAAAGAGGTCCAACTTGTGCTACAGATCAATTATTGGTATTTAAGTAATACAGATGGTAGCTACCTAGATACATATGTAATATATACCTATATAATATGTAATATATACATATATAATAATCATAGTCATCCTGCAGAAGGATTTCAATATTTACCATTCAATTTCTCCATCCTATAATGTGAAAGCAGAACTGGGTTGAGTCCCTCGTCCATCTGACACTATGAAGTGCAGTGTTCCCCAATCCCTGCTCTTGCCTCACCTCTCTGGGGAATTCTCAGGAGTCTCACATGTCTACTTTCTGTTTCTACCTCTTACTTCCTGATTCTTTGAAATTCTTGGTCTCTGTTTTGCTTCCATTCTGTTATGTGCTGTCCCTTTTCTGTGTGATGATTTCAAAATTTATTATCCCTGTAGAGACAAAGAATTTAAAGCTGGGCTGGTTGCCATGGCTTACTCCTGTAATCCCAGCACTTGCGGAGGTCGAAGTGGGTAGATCACCTGAGGTTAGGAGTTTGAGACCAGCTTGGCCAACATGGTCAAACCTTGTCTCTACTAAAAATACAAAAAAAATTAGCCAGGTGTGGTGGCTCATGCCTGTAGTCCCAGCTACTTGGGAGAGTGAGGCAGGAGAATCTCTTGAACCCAGGAGGCGGAGGCTACAGCGAACCAAGACTGTACCACTGCACTCCAGCCTGCACGACAAAGTGAGACTCTGTCTTAAAACAATAACAACCAAAAATAATTTAAGACTGCAACAGTCTAGACTGCTCACCCGTGGCAAGAAGATCTCATTATAGTAAACTCCAGCTTGAGAATTGCTTTGGTGAAAAAGATGTAAGCGTTTGAGGACAAAAGCTGGAGTGGGTATGCCCCGGGGTGGGCTTTGAACCGAAGCTCCTCAGTGCTTGCTGAATGCCTGGCAGGGAAAGTGCTGTAGGAATCACTCGTTGGAAATGTCCTTTTGACGGAGGTGCATGCACAGTAAAGCTTTCTAGCCTAGGTCAGTAGTAGGGCTGCCCTGCCATTCATTCAACACACATTTGCTAGGTGACTGCACATGCAGCTTACCTTCTACTGGTGGTAATGAACAAACATGTAAGTGAGGAAATATCCAACGGTGATATGTACCGTGATGAAAAAAAAAATGCAGACGTGGCAGAAGGGTGTGATAGGAAGAGATTCAGGATCATTTTAGATTGAGTGGTCAGGAAAGGCCTCTCCAAAGAGTTAATATTTAAGTCCCAAACTGAATATCAAGAAGGAACTCAGCAGGTGCCAATCTGGAGGAAGAGAGGGCCAGGCAGAGGGCAGCAGCAAGGCTGAAGACCCTAGGATGGGAAGGACTAGGGAGGTTCAGGGAACAGAAGGTGGACATGTGTGCCTGAAGCATAATAAGCCTCACCAGGTAAGTCATGTGTGAGAGGCAAAAAGCTAAGTACATTTCATTCTCTTTTGTACTTGATATGGTTTAGTTGTGTCCCCATCCAAATGTCATCTTGACTTGTAGTTCTCATAGTTGCCATGTGTCATGGGAGGGACCCAGTGGGAGATAATTCAATCATGGAGGTGGATCTCTCCTATGCTGGTCTCGTGATAGTGAATAAGTCTTACGAGATCTGGTGGTTTTATAAAGGGTAGTTGCCCTGCACATGCTCTCTCTCTTGCCTGCCACCATGCAAGATGTGACTTTGCTCCTCCTTTGCCTTCCACCATGATTGTGAGGCCTCCCCAGCCATGTTGAACTGTGAGTCCATTAAACTTCTTTCCTTTATAAATTACCCATCTTAGGTATGTCTTTATTAGCAGTGTGAGAACAGACTAATACAGTCCTCTATATTAGGTATTTTTCTATGCTTATAAATGAATATCAGAAGGTGGGCCTTTTGGATATGGAAGGGATCATAGAAGGAGCTTTGCTAGGATAAGGTCTAATGGCAGAATGGAGACCATGAATGGAGTAGGCTAAGAAAGAAATGGAGAATTGGGTAATCGAAGAGCGAATACATGCCCTGCTGAAGAATGTGGTTCAATGATTCAGGAGAAATGGGTCAGGTGCAGTGGCTCATGCCTGTAACCCTAGCAGTTTGGGAGGCTGAGGTGAAAGGATCACTTGACCCCAGGAATTCAAGACCAGTCCGGGCAACGTAGGGAGACCCCATCTCTACAAATATATATATTTTTAAAAATTAGCCAGGCATGGTGGGACAGTCCTGTGGTCCAAGCTACTGAGGAGGCTGAGGCAGGAGGACCACCGGAAGCCAGAAAGTTGAGGCTGCAGTGAGCTGTGATGGCACCACTGTGCTCCAGCCTGGGTAAGAGAGGGAGACCCTGTCTCCAAAAAAAAAGGGAAAATGAAAGAAAGACATTCCCCAGAGGAAGCTAGCAGATTAACAATAAGACACAAAGCAGCACACGGAAAGAGGGAGAATAAAAAGCCTGTATGATCACAGAGCAACATGCTGTTAGAAGAAAGAAAATTAGCTTCCTTAATATCTCTCTAATTCATACACTTCTCTAATGTCCTCAGGTTTTTGTATTTCTTTCTTTACTTTTCTTTTTTCAAGAGACAGGGTCTCACTATGGTGCCTAGGCTGGATTCAAACTCCTGGGTTCACGCAATCCTCCTGATTCAGCCCCCTGTGTAGCTGGGACCACAGGTGCACACCATTGTGTTCAGCTTTTCCACTGTACCCTGCTTCAACTTTTTCTTTAGGTTGTTGCAGCATCCTTCTTAGGGGTCTTCTTGATGCCAATCTTGCCTTTCTCTAATCTATTTTCCAAAATGCCCATAGGGTTTTGGAAAACGCAAATCTGATCATGTAACTTTTTTGGCTAATTCTTAAGAGGTTCTCCATTGCACCCCAGAGAAAACGTAATCTTCTTAGCATGGTTTAGGATGTCTTTCAGCTTTGGCCAATCTTCACTTCTCTTTCTCCAGAAAATCCTTTAAGAGCCTGGGTCTCCTTAACATGTGATATTTCTTCCTTTTCAAGGTCTGTTGATTGAATTGAATTTTGCTGCCTGTAACACAAAGCTACTTACATAAGCTTAACCAATTTTTTTCCCCTCACTTAGAAGAAATCTGGAGGTGAGCAGTTCAGAGTTCGTTGAGCTGGGTCTTTAAATTTTTTTAAATTTATTTTTGTTATTTTTATTTATTTATTTTGAGACCAAGTCTTTCTCTGTCGGCCAGGCTAGAGTGCAGTGGCGTGATCTCGGTTCACTGCAACCTCCACCTGCCAGGTTCAAGTGATTCTCCTGCCTCAGCCTCCAGTGGTGTGCACCACCACCCCCAGCTAGTTTTTGTATTTTTTTAGTAGAGATGGGGTTTCACCACATTGGTCAGGATGGTCTTGAACTCCTGACCTCAAGTGATCCACCTGCCTCAGCCTCCCAAAGTGTTGGGATCATAGGCGTGAGCCACCATGCCCACCCTGTTGAGCTGTTAAGGAAGTTTTTTTAATGGACTCAGAGTCCGTCTAGGCTCTTGCTTACTCTTAAAAACTGCAACCAGCTACATCAACAGTACAACTATTAGGATTAAGAACTGAGAACACCTGTGTCAACTTCTGGAGTTTAAAAAAGGGAGAGAGACAGGCAGAATTTAAGACTAAAGACTAAGTATGTAAATACCCAATTCGGCATGGCTTAGTTGTTGCCCCAAGAAAAGACTGTAACCAGTAAATAACTTCACTGTTTGCTGCAGGAAATTTCCGCACATCGCTATATTTGAAGCAGCAGTCTATTCACCTGGGCAAACAACTCACTTAAAACAACAGTTTACTTACCAAGACTTACTTCAAGACCATCACCTTGCTACGTGCACCTCTTCTAAGCTATTATGTCCTGAACTTGGCCTGATCCCAATTGGTTCCCTGTCTCTAAAGATCCACCTTAAACCACTTGAGTGTAAACTCAAAATCCTATGTTCTTCTCTGACCTTCCCCTTTGGAGATGCTGCGGAAACTGTTGAGGTGGTGTTTTCTCTCTTTTCCTGCAATGAGTTCTGATATACGTAGCTTTGTTTTGTTGCAGGTTGTCTGGTGATGTTTTGGGGGTTTCAGTACTATCTTTAGCTGTGGCTTCTGTCCTCTCTTCGGAGATATGTCTTTATTCAAAGAATCAAAGAAATGGAGGAGAGTGAAGGATAAAAGCACGTGCCAATTCAATCTTACCTTTTCTTAACAATTGGGATTGTTGAAAAATGTATACTTCGGTACCACTCTGCTGAGAGGAAAACCAAAGTAGTTTACTTTTCTGTTCCGTAAAACAATACACAAGGTAGGATAAGTACTTCCATTTTTTAGATCTTAATATTCTATCAGTGTCTATATATACAGTTTGGGAAAAGTTTGTTGAATAACATAGAAAATTTAGTTTACATGAAATACCTTCGATGCTGAGCTGCTTAATTGGAATTATCATAAATAATAACTATTGGTCCTCATTTGCAACAATTGTCAAAAATAGGAATTCTAGGCCGGCCGCAGTGGCTCAAGCCTGTAATCCCAGCACTTTGGGAGGTCTAGGCGGGTGGATCACAAGGTCAGGAGATCAAGACCATTCTGGCTAACATGGTGAAACCCCGTCTCTACTAAAAATACAAAAAATTAGCCGGTGTGGTGGCGGGTGCCTGTAGTCCCAGCTACTTGGGAGGCTGAGGCAGGAGAATGGCGTGAACCGGGAGGCAGAGCTTGCAGTCAACCAAGGTCGCACCACTGCATTCCAGCCTCCGCGACAGAGCGAGACTCCGTCTCAAAAAAAAAACAAAAAAAACAAAACAAAAAAACAATGGAATTCTAAGTGATCCTTTGCTAGGATGGCCTCAGCATATTTCTCAGAAATGGAACAACTGAGGGGGCCGGCTCCATAAAACATGGATGCCAGAGAACTCTGAATTCTCAACTGTGGCTTATCGAGCCTCCCATATTTAAAACTTCTTCCAATTGCAAATGTATTATGTGCTAATGCAAAAATTTATACACTGTAAAATGAAAACTCCCACTCCCACTGTCAATAGATCTATGCACCACACCCCCTGCCACCCTAGAGGACTATTAACACTTTGGTTTACAGCCTTTCAGATCACCTTTCCATGCATTTAGGAATCTATGTATATATGAACATAAAAATGTTGTATGTTATGTTAATCATATTACATAAAATGTCCCACAAGTTGGTTTCTCTACTGTTTTTTTAGAGAGCTTTTTATGTCAATATCCATAGTTCAAATAATTTATTAAAATCACCGAGTAGGTTCCATTGCAGGAGTGCACCCTAACCTGCCTAACTTGAGCTATTTCTTTCCCTTCCCTGACTTTTTCTTCATTTTCTTCTTTTTGCTATACAGGTAATCCTATAACATACTTCTCTGTAGGTAAGACAAGTTTTAAATAAAAGTTTCATGTTTTCAGTGTTGTTCAATGTGATAGGTGAAATGTGGCATCTTATTTCTTTCATTTGCATTTCCTTAATGAGGAAATAGTTTAGTCTACTGGCCACTCATGTTTATTTTGTGAATTGCTTAGACCTGTGCTGTCTAATTTGATAATCACCAGCCGAATGTGGACACTGACCACTTGAAAGGTGGACAGCCTAAACTGGGTTGTGCTGTTGGTGTAAGATACACAGAAATTTCAAAGACTTGGTCTAAACAAAAGGTCTCATTAATATTTTTACATTGGTTATCTTAATATCTCATTAATATTCTTATATTGATTACATGTCAATATAATAAGAAATACTGCTTTAAATAATTTTAATGTGACTAACAAAAAATTTAAAATTACATATGTAGCTCACATGATATTTCTATTGGACAGGGATGACTTAGATTTTTCTTTTAATTGGATTGATTATCTTTCTTATTGATTTATAAGAGCTCTTGATATTTTGTTAATCCATATTTTTGGACTGCTATGTTTACAGCAATATTTCTTCCCCATCTGTAACTTATTTTTTACCTTGAATTATGAAGCCTCTTGCCATACAAAAGTT
>NW_012116188.1:1346034-1347779 GCF_000951035.1 Colobus angolensis palliatus
TACCTGAGTTTTTATGTTTGTTTGGTGTGAAATAGCAGCAGTTTTAAAATTTGTATTAAATTATAGGGTAGGTAGAGAAAAGAACACACATCAGATATTTACATAGTTGGATTTTTAGTGAGTGATGGTCATTGGATTGCTGATTCCATATGAAAACCAATTCTCCTAACATGATTTTTTGAGCACTCCCTGCTTTTCCAAATGATGTGAATTGACTCTTTTCACATGTAGTATAACATTGCTGTAACAAATGAAACATTTTGAACTCTTCCTCTGTCTCATCAGTATACTTGATTATTCCTGCACCACAATCTCACTATTTTAATTACCGATGTTTTGTGGAATGTTCATATATCTAGGAGATCAAACCTTTCCACAGACTGATTCATAGGAATGGTCTCTTCCAGCAAACTTCAGAATCAGTTTGCCAATGTCCAAATTAAATTCTATTAGAATTTTGATTGAGATTGCATTGACCATATAGATTCCTTTGAGGGAGAATTTACATCTTTATAATATTACTCCTATGCAGGAACATGAAATATCTTTTTATGTATTTGTGTCTTTTAAAATGTGAATCAATAAAATTTTATATTTCTTTTTAATGTCTGCCTTATGCTTTTTGTATTAGGATTTTTCTTAATTATTTTCTTGTTCTTGTTACTATTGTGAATCGATGTTTTTTAACGCTATGTTTTATAATTATGTTGGTCTTGTATCCAATCAACTTAGTTGAATGCTCTTTTGGTTCTTTAGTTTTTCACTTGATTCTCTTTGATTTTCTGGATACACAACTATACGATGCCATAGAGCTGGCTTAAGCGAATTTATGAGACTTGATTATTAAGTTTTCAGAAATTTTGTGAGGTAGTTGTTAAGCATAGCCATTATTAATAATTAAATTATGGAAATAAACGAAAAAACACATTACAGGGCCAATAATAATTTAAAATAAGCAAAAACTGTAAAAAAGAATAAAATTATGTAAACTTACAATTAAATAGATTATATAAAAGACTAAGGTAATAAATACTCAAAACTTACCGTGTCCTAATTGTTTTCTTACATTTTACTATTATCTATGCTCTTAAGGTTATTTCTTTTCTTTCTATATAATGGAAATTCTTTATGACAGTATGCTATTGTGTTTCTTCCAACTCCATGTTCAGTGATGTTCCTCTGGTAGCTTGAAAGCAACCATCACAGGAGTGCTGTATTTACACTACAGAAACCAGCAAATGTTACCATTTAGGTCTTGATTTATTGTTTTGTTAACTGTCTAGACTTAATAATGTAATGGAGAAAATGTTAATAATGGAAATTGCTATGGTTTGGACATGGTTTGAGTTTGTTCCCACAAAAACTCGTGGTGAAATTTAATCCCCAATGTGGTGGTGTTGGGGGTCATGGGGATGGGTGCCTCATTAATGTCTTGGTGCCATTCTCACAGTATTGAGTCCTCACTCCAATGAGACTGGATTAGTTCTCCAGGGAACAGAGTAGTTCCCGAGAGAGTGGGTTGTTATAAAGCCAGGATGTCTTTCAGATTGTTGTCTCTCTTCACACATGTTCACTTCCTCTTTAACATTCTCCACCACATTATGATGCAGCACAAAAGCCTTTGCCAGAAACCAGGGCCTATGCCCTTGAACTTCCCAACCTGCAGAACTGTGTGAGCTAAATAAACCTCTTTTCTCCTGTCTTTCCCTCCTTCCCTCCCTCCCTCCCTCCCTCCCTCTCTCTCT
>NW_012116188.1:1347969-1353120 GCF_000951035.1 Colobus angolensis palliatus
TTCCTTTCCTTTCCTTTCCTTTCCTTTCCTTTCCTTTCCTTTCCTTTCCTTTCCTTTCCTTTCCTTTCCTTCTTCTGTTCCCCAGACTGGAGTACAGTGGCATGATCTTGGCTCACTGCAACCTCCACCTCCTGGGCTCAAGTGGTCCTCCCACCTCAGCCTCCCAAGTAGCTGGAACTGCAGGTGTGCGCCACCACATCCAGTTAATTTTTTGTAACTTTTCTTTTTTGTAGAGACAGGATTTCAATATGTTCACCAGGCTTGTCTTGAACTCTGGGGCTCAGGCAATCCACCTGCCTTGGCCTCTCAAAGTGCTGGAATTATAGGTGTGGGTCATCACACCCAGCCAAACCTCTTTATAAATTGCCCAGCCTCAGATATTTTGTTAGGATGACACAAAACAGACAACACCGAGATTAAACTTGTGAAGGTGTCATACCTGTAGTCATTACACTGTGAATAACACAAAAAATTGAGGAAATAAATACTCTTGAAGTATTTGAAAACTATTTTTCAATTTAACCAAGAAGTTGCTCATATCATTGACCAACAAGTGAAGTTTGGGCAAGTTGTTTCACTTTCATTTTAAGTTGTTCATATATAAACAAAACCATCAACCAATATTCAAACTGGGAATTACACTCAGGACCGGTTGTTTATCATATATCATCATACCACTGATTTTACAGCACATAAATAATGAAAGTCTCTCTTTCAAATATTATGTCTTATCTTATTTTTTGCATCTACTGCATTGGCTAGGACTCTAATACAATGTGGAATAACAGCAGTGTTTCTTGACATTCTTGATTTGATCCTAATTTTAATGTTTCTATTTTGTCATTAAAAATGATATTGTTCTGGACTTCTGGTAGATATTAGTGAGAGTTCTGGAATTTCATTTGAATACTTTCCTTCCTACATATTAATAGGAAACTTCTGCTGCCAGTTCTTAGGAAAATTTCCTATTTAAAAAAATTCTTCCATTTTCTACAATTCTTTATTTTCCTTCCAAATTGTATGACCATATGGATTCCAGAGTCCTAGCAACACTTGGCACAATGTCACACTTAAACAAAACACCTCTTGTGGCTCCCTGAAAAAACATGCCCATACTGCTTGTTTCTACTCCTTAGCCCATCATTGCTCTTATGCCAATTTATGCCACTCTTATGCCACACATGCTTTTGTTCCCTGTACCCACCCCACACCACTAAAACTCCTCATGTTGAAGTTATCAGAGACCTTGATTGTGCCAAGTCCACTTGGTAATTCACTGTCCTCATCTCAGAGCATTAACTATTATTATCCACTTGACCATCTTTCCTTCAATCCCTCTCTGTTTAGCATCGGGGCCATCATGCTCTTTTGACCTTATTCCCTCTTCATTGGCCACTCCTTTTTAATTTTCTTTACTTGCTGTGTTGGTCTGTTCTTGTGCTGCTATGAAGAAATACCAGAGCCTGGGTAATTTATAAAGAAAAGAGGTTTAATATGCTCATGGTTCTGCAGGCTGTGCAGGGATGGCGCCGGCAACTGCTCTGCTTCTGGAGAGGCCTCAGGAAGCATTTACTCATGGTGGAAGGCAAAGCGGGAGTGGGCGCATCACATGGCAAGAGTAGGAGCAAGGGAGGGAGTAAGAGAGAAAAGAGAGAGGTCCTAGACTCTTTTAAACAACCAGATCTTATGTGAACTGAGTGAGAACTCACTCATCACCAAGGGGATGGTGCTAAGCCATTCATGAAGGATCCGCCCTATGACCCAGTCACCACCACCAGACCCCACCCCCAGCATTGGGGATTACATTTCAGCATGAGATTTGGAGGGGACAGACATCCAAACTATACCACTTACTTCTCTTCCTCATTTTTGTCTCTGTATGTGGAACGTCCTGGCGAGCTTGGAGCTCAGTCCTCAGCCCTCTTTTCTACCTTCAAATGGCTTCGAATACAATTTATTTGCTGACAACTTCTACATTTATGTTTACCAAACTTCTTCCTAGAGTATTCAAATGCATACTCCTATATCCATTTGGATATCTCAGAGACATCTCAACCTTAATGAAGCCAAAATCATACTCTTAATTCTCAGTCCTTCTGCCAAGTCTACTCCGTTTTCATCATTCCTTTCTTAGCTAATGACACTATTATTGGCTTATACCGCAATCTATAACTCATACAGGATTCTGTTCTTCCTCTCGCTTCCACAGTGGGTTTGTATGAACCAAACCCTACAGCCAAGTAATGTGATACCTTTAATGAAGAGTTGGCAGCTATAACCTATTGGTCAAATCAAGTTTGCTGCCTGTTTTTGTAAATAAAGTTTTATTGGAAAGCGCCATACAATTCAATTGTGTTTTGTCTATAGCTTCTTTTGTGTTATAGTGGCAGAGCTGAGTAGTTGAACAGAGATCATATGGAACAGAGATCAAAAAGCTTAAACTATTTACTATCTTGTGTTTGCTATAGAAAATGTTTGCCAACTCTTCTTTTAATTGGCTGGAATATCACTGACCCAACCTGAACTATGGGACTGACAATGTTTATGTTGAAAGTGTTTCAGTTCTCTGCCATGGTATATCAAACTACCACCACATTTTGTGGCTTAAAACAATCATTTGTTGTTGTTCATGATTTGTAGACTGACAGGGGGTGGGAAGATCTTCTGTGTCACATGGTGTTGGCTGGAGAGCTAGACTTGGTGGTTGGAAGGTCCAGAATTTCTTCACTCCCATGGCTGACAGTTGGTCTCCACCTGGGTCTTAGATGAGGCTGTCAGCTGAAACCCTCATTTTCCTTTGATGTGGATCTCTCCATGTGACAGCTTGGACTTCCTCAGAACATGTCAGCTAGGTTCCAAGAATGGTCATTCTTAGAGAACAATCACCAATATGCAAGTGCTTATGAAGCCTCTGCTTTGCAACATTTAATAATATCAATTTGTGAAGAGGAGGGACTCCTCCTCAACTCATTCTATGAACCAGCATCATCCTGATACCAAAACCTGGCAGAGATACAACAAAAAACATAAACTTCAGGCCAATATCCTTGATGAACATTAATACAAAAATTCTCAACAAAATACTAGCAAATAGAAACCAGCAGCACACCAGAAAACTAATCTACCATGATCAAGTAGGATTTATCCCTGGTATGAAAGGTTGGTTCAACATATGCAAATCAATAAACATGATTCATCACATAAACAGAACTAAAGACAAAAACCACATGATTATCTTAATAGATGCAGAAAAGGCTTTGGATAAAATTCAACATCCCTTCATATTAAAAACTCTCAACAAACTAGGTATTGAAGGAACATACCTCAAAATAATAAGAGCCATCTATGACAAATCTGCAGCCAAAATCATATTTAGTGGGCAAAAGCTGGAAGCATTCCCCTTGAAAACTGGCACAAGTCAAGGATGCCCTCTTTTATCACTCCTATTCAACATAGTGTTGGAAGTCCTGGCTAGAGCAAACAGGTGGGAGAAAGAAATAAAAGGCATCCAAAAAGAAAGAGAGGGAAGTGAAACTATCCCTCCTTGCAGACTACATGATTCTATATCTAGAAAACCCCATAGTCTTACCAAAAGCTCCTTGAGCTTTTAAGCAACTTCAGCAACATTTCGGAATACAAAATTAGTGTACAAAAATCACTAGCATTCCTATACACCAACAACAGCCAAGCCAAGAGCCTAATCAGGAACCCAGTCCCATTAATAATTGCCACAGAAAGAAGAAAATACTGGGAATATAGCTAATCCGGGAGGTGAAAGATCTCTACAATGAGAATTATGAAACAGTGCTCAAAGAAATCAGAGATGACACAAATGGAAAAACACTTCATGCTCATGGTTAGGAAGAATCAATATTGTTAAAATGATCATACTGCCTGATATTCTTATCAAATTACTAATGACAGTTTTCACAGAACTGGAAAAAAATGATTTTAAAATTCATATGGAACCAAAAAAGAGCCCAAATAGCCAAGGCAATCCTAAGCAAAAGAACAAAGCAGCAGGCATCATGCTACCTGGCTTCAAACTATACTACAGGGCTACATTAACCAGAACAGCATGGTTCTGGTACAAAAACAGACACATAGACCAATGGAACAGAATAGAGAGACCTGGAATAAGATCAAACACATACAACCATCTGATCTTCAACAAAGCTGACAAAAACAAGCGATAGGGAAAAAACTCCCTATTCAATAAATGGTCCTGGGATAACTGGCTATCCATATGCAGAAGATTGAAACTGGCCTCCTTCTTTACACCATATACAAAAATCAACTCAAGATGGATAAAAGACTTAAACGTAAAACCTAATACTACAAAAACTCTGGAAGACAACCTAGGCAGTACCATTCTGGACACAGGAAAGGGCAAATATTTCATGATGAAGACACCAAGAACAATCGCAAGGAAAGCAAAAATTGACAAGTGGGATCTAATTAAACTAAAGAGCTTCTGCACAGCAAAACAAACTATCAACAGAGTGAACAGACAACCTACAGAATGGGAGAAAATTTTTGCAGACTGTATCTGACAAAGGCCTAATATCCAGCATCTACATGGAACTTACACAAATTTACAAGAAAAAAGCAAATCACCTCATTAAAAAGTGAGCAAAGGCATGAATACTTTTCAAAAGAAGACATATGTGCAGCCAACAAGCATATGAAAGAAAGTCACTGATTATTAGAGAAATACAAATCAAAACCACAATGAGGTACCATCTTACACTAGTCAGAATGGCTGTTATTAAAAGTCAAAAAATGACAGATGCTGGCAAGGTTGTGAGAAAAGGGAACACTTATATACTGTTTTGGGAGCATAAATTGGTTCAATCATTGTGGAAAGCAGTACGGCAATTCCTAAAAGGGCTGAAGACAGAACTACCATTTGACCCAGCAATCCCATTACCGGGTCTATACCCGAAGGAATATAAATCACTCTATCATAAAGACACATGCAAGCGCATGTTCACTGCAGCACTATTCACGATAGCAAAGAAATGAAATCAACACAAATGCTCATCAATGATAGACTGGATAAGCAAATGTGGCACGTGTACACCATGGAATACTATGCAGCCATAAAAAAGAACAAGATCATATCCTTTGCAGGAATATGGATGGAGCTGC
>NW_012116188.1:1354380-1365379 GCF_000951035.1 Colobus angolensis palliatus
CGAGACTCCATCTCAAAAAAAAAAAAAAAAAATCAATGAATCAATCCTTCTTTAGCACTTTTGAGTTGGTTATATAATTTTTTCTTTTAGTTTATTAATATTGTTTCATAGTTACATAAATTCATTTAAAAAATTAATTCATTTAAAATTTGGACCATTATTTCATGCCTGGATGCCATAATATATTATGTATTGTAGGATTCAATTTTCCAATAACTTATTTATGACTTTTGCATTTAAGATTATAAATAAGATTAGGGTATTTCAGTTCCTCTGGGAGGCCGCTGGTGGCCCTGGATACTGCAGCTTCTGTTGTGTGGGACCTGCTGTGGCTGCCTGAATCATATAGAGGACGCCAGGACACCAGGAAGCTGGAAATGGACTCAGTGGGCTTTGAGAATGTGGCTGTGAACTTCACCCACAAGGAGTGGGCTTTGCTGGGACCTTCCTGGAAAAATGTCTACAGAAATGCAATGCTGGAAGCCTTCAGGAATCTTGCCTTTGTAGTAATCAAATGGAAAGACCAGGACATTGAAAATCTGTCCCAAAATCTTGGGAGAAAGCTAAGAAATCATATGGTGGAGAGACTCTGTGGATGTAAAGGAGTCAACGTGGAGAAACCCTCAGCCAGAAAGCAGATTGTCATCTGAACAAGAAAATTCGTACTGGAGGCCGGGCGTGGTGGCTTACGCCTGTAATCCCAGCACTTTGGGAGGTCGAGGCGGGTGGATCATGAAGTCAGGAGATCGAGACCATCCTGGCTATCACAGTGAAACCTCGTCTCTTAAAAAAATACAAAAAAAATTAGCCGGATGTGGTGGCGGGCTCCTGTAGTCCCAGCTACTCAGGAGGCTGAGGCAGGAGAATGGCGTGAACCCGGGAGGCGGAGCTTGCAGTGAGCCGAGATTGAGCCACTGCACTCCAGCCTGGGCGACAGAGCGAGACTCTGTCAATAAATAAATAAATAAATAAATAAAAGAAAGAAAAGAAAAAACTCATACTGGAGTAAAACCATGCAAAGGTAGTGTGTGTGGAAAAGTCTTTGTACATCATTCATTCCTTCATAGTTACATGAGCTCACTCTGAACACAAACAATATGAGTGTGCTGGAGAATATGGAGAAAAGCCAAACTGGAGTGCAGTGGCACAATCTTAGCTCACTGTAACCTCTGCCTCCCGGGTTCAAGCAATTATCCTGCCTCAGCCTCCTAAGTAGCTGGGATTACAGGTGTGCACCACCACATCTGGCTAATTTTTGTATTTTTAATAGAGATAGGGTTTCACCAGGTAAAACCAGGTCAGAATGGCCTTGAACTCCTGACCTCAGGTGATCCACCTGCCTCGGTCTCCCAAAGTGCTGGAATTAAAAGATGTGAGGCAATGCGCCTGGCACTAGTTCCTTTCAAATACATGTTAGAACTCACACTGGAGAAAACCCTTACAAATGCAAACACTGTGGTAAAGCATTCATTTCTTAAACTTACCTTTGGACATATGAAATCAGAATTCATGTTCTCGAGAAATCTCATGAGTGTAGGGAATATGGGAAAAGACGCAATTGTTCCAGTTTCCTTTGAAGACACAAAAAACGCGTAGTGCAGGAAACCTTCATGAATGTGAAAAATGCGGTGAAGTCTTTAGATGTCCCATGTCCCTTCAAGCATATGAAAGAACTCATATTGGAGAAAAATCCTACGAATGTAATATATGGGGCAGAACCTTTAATTACCCCAGCTCCTTTTGAAGACATGAAAAACTCATACTGGAGAAAAATGCTATGAATGTAAAAGGTGCGGTAGGACCTTTGGGTGGTGCAGTTCCCTTGGAAGACGTGAAAGAACTCACACTAAAGAGAAACCCTGTGACTGTAAACAAGGTGGGCAAGTCTTCAGTTTTTAAAATTACCTTTGACTACAGGAAATAACTCATTTTGCCCAGTGCAGTCAGTACTTTGAGAGACTGATGCAGGAGGATCATCTGAGACCAGTGGTTTGTGACCAGCCTGGGCAACATAACAAGACCTTGTGTCAAAAATAAAATAAAGGAAAAAAAATTAACTGGGTGGGGTGGTATGTGCCGGTAGTTTCAGGTACTCAGAAAACAGAGGCAGGAAGATTGCTTGAAGCTGAGAGATGGAGGTGACAGTGAGCCATGATCACATCACTGCACTCCAGCCTGGGCAAAATAGCAAGACTCTGTCTCAAAAAAAAAAAAAAAAAAAAGAAAAGAGAAAAGAAAGGACTGTCATTTATACAGGAGAGAAATCCTGTGGATGTACAGAATGTAGTAATGCATTCAATTTTCTCAGTTTTCTTTGAAGACATGAAGAGACCCACCCTGGAAAACAATTCAAAGAATATAAAAAGTGTAATAAAGGCTTCCGATGTCCCGGTTCCATTCAAAACCATAAAAGGACTCACATTGGAGAAAAACCACCTAAATGTAAAATATATGGTAAAGTATTTAATTTTCCCAGTTGCTTTCTAACATGGCAAAGGGCTCTGGAGAAAAATCCTATGAATATATAGAATGTGAGGATGCTTTCCTTGCTGTCATCTCCATTCAAAGACACAGTGCAATGCATGTTGGAGATGAACATTATAAAATAGAAGAATGAATGCTGGGTGGAAGCCTTAGTAGTATGGAAAATACGGAAAAGTTTTTCATTTCTTTTTTTTATTAGAAAAAGCATTTATTTCTGCTCCTTTCATACATCTTATTGTTCAGGAAACAGTCTTACATACATATTTGAAATAATCTACCATCACACACTCTAGTTAAATGCAAAGCACCATAGGTAAAGCTGATCAGCTGTCCACAGTTCTCAGCTTATGGAATCTTGCTTCTGGATTTTATGTTAATTTCTGAAAATCAGAAATGTCATCTCCAAAAAATGTTTAGGAGTTTGTAAAAAACAATCACTTTATTTGGTACGATAGTTGTAGATATGGAGTATATTTTCTTTAAGAAATGAAAACTAAAAAGAAAATGCCACTCAACATTGTTGGTATAGAAATAGGTCAGCAGGAAAAAAAATACTGTGATAAACTTGTCTCTTTAATACCAAGAAGAAATTCTAGTCCAAGCTTCAATACACTTCCTGTTTTTTCACTAGATATTTCTTTTACTGCTGCTTTTCATTCTTTTCCACATTTCATATTAGAGGATTGGTACATCCTTTAAAACTTCATTGACAGGAGCAAATCCAGTATCCACTGATTTCTTCTCAAAGGCTCTCTAACCCATCAGATAGCCTGGCAGTTTCATTCTCATGAATACTCTAGCCATGAAAAAACTCAGTAGGACACAGACGAATCCAATGAACAGAAGAAGAAATCTATTGAGTTTTGGGATATTTGGTGCATTTGATCGGTCCAGGATTATGAAACCTAAACCTCCCATTGTAAGTAGGAAGCTGGATGCAAGTCCTTCCATAATATATTGTCCATTTACTCTGTAGGCCAAGAAAGCTACTGGCCTCTGATGCCCATGTTCATCAGTCATAGAGCCAACACTTGGAGGTTCAACGATAACATCATAAATTATTCCTCCAGTGATGAGGAAGTAAGACAGCACCACCAGAGCATACACAGTCATGGCCGACGGCATGTGCAACCAGGGCGGTTTCTTCAGCTTCAGGTTGGGACATTTGAGCCCTAAGAACGGGACACGGTACAAAGTCTCCATGTTGGTGGCAGCAAGGGCAAGTTTTCCATTTTAATAATTACTTTAAAAATCTTGTGAAAACTCCCACCGGAAAGAAATCCTACAAATGTAAGTACTTTGGAAAGCCTGATGTAAATTAATTATTG
The DNA here is from genome assembly GCF_000951035.1 of Colobus angolensis palliatus. Classification (NCBI taxonomy): domain Eukaryota; kingdom Metazoa; phylum Chordata; class Mammalia; order Primates; family Cercopithecidae; genus Colobus; species Colobus angolensis. The sequence goes on from NW_012116188.1 coordinate 1,358,193, forward strand.
TAAAAGGCTCAAAACTCCAACACGAATGAATTATTATACAAAGTTATCAATATATGGTGTTTATCAGTGGTTCATTTTAAAGAGGATTTCTGGACGATGGAGTTCTACTTTTTTTTTTTTTTAAGACAGAGTTTCACTCTGTTGCCCAGGCTGGAGTGCAGTGGCGCCATCTTGGCTCATTGCAACCTCTGCCTCCCGGGTTCAAGTGATTCTCCTGTCTCGGCCTCCCAAGTAGCTGGGACTTCAGGCGCCTGCCACCATGCCTGGCTAATTTTTATATTGTTAGTAGAGATGGGATTTCTCCAAGTTGGCCAGGCTGGTCTCGAACTCGTGACCTCAGGTGATCTGCCCACCTCGGCCTCTCAAAGGGCTGGGATTAGAGGCATAAGCCACCCTGCTCAGCCAGATTTCTACTTCTTTTGCAAGGAAAAGTTGTATTGAGAATTCTGTACATACTCTTTAAGCCATGGTACCTGAGGTTTAATGGGAAGTGTTTTTATCACAATACAGTTAATAAAATTTTCTCTATCCATTTTAAAGTGTGTTGGGTCTATAGGTGAATTGAAATTTATTTTTTATGCAGTGTTTAATTTTTCTGTGATTAATGGGCCACTGAAAAATGAGACTTTGTGAATTGAGATTTTCTTATTGGTGTTATGTGGCAAGTTCTGGACATTTCTAACCCATTGTGTATACTCCGTTTTCCTTTATTATGGGGAAAACTACTGCTTTGACATGACTCTTTATTCCATTTTCTTTGCTAATGAAGACCTGGTGTCAATTTGTAAGTACGTCAAGTTTATCATACACCATTGTCTCATGGGAGTCATTTACATTTGTGTCCTTTATTTTTTTGTCACTATTTCTGAGTATTATTTGGATAGTTCATTTTGAATTAAAGACAGACTAATTTTTGTGTCTAATCTGATGGAGAAAGCATTTAGTCTCATGGTCAAGTATTCTGTTAGCTGTGGTTTTAAAATAAATTCCTTGAGTTTGAAAAAAAATGATTAGTCTGTAATTCCATTATATTCTTTCTTTTCTCTTCCCTTCCCTTTCCTTTTCCTCTCTTACCTATCTCTCCCTTCCTTCCTTCTTCCTTCCTGATTTATATAAGATTGTGCTTGTCTTGTTTTGTCTTCAGGGTTAGGTTGATTTGAATCCCAGCACTTTGGGAGGCCAAGGCCGGCAGATCATTAGGTCAGGAGACTGAGACCATCCTGGCCAACATGGTGAAACCCCATCTCTACTAAAATACAAAAAATTAGCTGGGCAAGGTGGTGCTGTGTTTCCAGCTACTCAGGAGGCTGAGGCATGGGAATTGCTTGAACCGAGGAGGTAGAGGTTGCAGTGAGTCGAGATGATGCCACTGCACTCTAGCTTGGTGACAGAGCAAGATCCTGTCTCAAAAAAAAAAAAAAGAAAGAAAGAAAAAAGAAGAAAAATGAATGAATCAGAAAGCTTTATTATTCTGCTCATTGCAGTAAAACAAAGACTCTCTGCAGGCAGGAACTTCTTTTTGCTTACTGCTGTATCCCCAGCTCCTAAAACATAAAAGGAATTCAATAAATAGTTACGGAGTGAAATGAATGAATCTTCCTCAAAATGTTGGTAGGTTATACCACATGTGAACGCGGTGCTCTTTCCTGTGAGTTTTTGGTGTGTGTGTGTGTGTGTGGTCGGGGGAGGGGGGGCGGTGTTTTGCTACTTCTTCAAATACTTCTAGGGTTATGAATTCTTTTTTTTTTCTTTTTCAGATGGAGTCTCGCTCCATCACCCAGACTGGAGTGCAGTGGTGCCATCTCGGCTCACTGCAACCTCTGCCTCCCTGGTTCAAGCAATTCTGCTGCCTCAGCCTCTCCAGTAGCTGAGATTACAGACGTGCAACCCACAACTTGTTTACTCATATTTTTCTGAACAGTAATTGATTTCACCTAGACTTTCAAATCTATTAACATAATGATATACACAGTCTTTCTTTTCATTTTATTTATTTATTTATTTATTTTAGGGACAGGGTCTTGCTCTGTCATGCAGGTTGGAGTGCAGTGGCACTATCACAGCTCACTGCAACCTAGAACTCCTGGGCTCAAGTGATCCTCCCGCTTCAGCCTCCTGAGTACCCGGGACTACAGCCGCATGCTGCCACACCCAGCACTTTCTTATAATTTTGAAGTATTATTCCTCCGTCTGGTTTTAGTTTTTATTTGTATCTTTTCTCTTTTGTTCTTGACTAGACTTTTAAAGGATTGCTAATTTTATTGACTTTTTAAAAGAAACAGATGTTTCTAGAACTCTGATTTCAGATAAAAGCAGAAGTTAATAAGAACTTTTTGTCTTTTTTTTTTTTTTTTTAAATAGACAGGTCTTGCTCTGTCACCCAGGCTAGAGTGCAGTGATGTGATTACAGCTTACTGCTTCTTCGAACTCTTGGGCTCAAGAGATCCTCCCACCAGGCCTCCCAAAGCACTGGGAATACAGGTAGGAGCCACTGCACCTGGCCAGTAAAAGTTTTTATAATTACTTCAGTTGAATACTTAGATAATATATTTTTTATATTTTAGGTTTTCTAATAATACATTGAAGCTATACATTTTCCACTGAGAATTAATTTGATTACATCTGTAAGTTTATAGATCCAGGACTCTAATTTTGATTTCTAATATCCTATAATTCCACTTGCTTTCTATCATTCAAAAGATCTTCTGATGGCTACCATTTCCCTTTTACTATGCTGTTTTGGATTTAGCTTCTTGGTAGCCGGACTTCAAGATAGCCCATATCCCTTAAGTAATCATCTCCTACACTGGATCCAAGTTAGTCTGTATGATTAATACAAGATGGCAGAAATGATGACGTGGCTTCTGAGCCTATGTCATAAAAGACTTGTGGCTTCGCGTGAACCCGGCGGGTGGAGCTTACAGTGAGCCGAGCTCGCGCCACTGCACTCCAGCCTGGGCCACCAAGCAAGAAACTGTCTCAAAAAAAAAAAAAAAAAAAGGGAAAAAAGAAATAAAACACCTGTGGCTTCTGCCTTGTTGCCTGTCCCTGGGATTACTCTCTCTGGGAGAAACCAAGTGTCATGTCAAAGGGACACTCAAACAGCTCTGTGGACAGTTCAGTGCAATGAGGGACTAAGGTCCCCTCCCACAGCCGTGTCAGGAACTTGAGGGTGGACCCCCAAGCCCAGTGAAATCTTCAGATAACAGCAGCCCCGGCAGCATCTTGGTTGCAGCTTCATGCATGATCCTAAAACAGAAAGTTTCAGCTAATCTGCCTCCTCATTTCTGACTCACACAAACTGTGAGATTCAAAAATGTGTTGGTTGTGTTAAGCCCCCAAGTTTTGGGGTAATTTGTTACACAACAATAGGTAAGTAATATAATTTTAAAATATATTTTATCTCACTTCAATTGGATTTTGGAAGGGAAAGAAAGAAAATATATGGGATCAGTCTGTCTTCCTGATCCCACTCTTTCTTTAGCTTAAAATATTTCCCATCACCGGGGTCTTAACTGTGTAAACAAAACAATTGTATTCACAAAGAGAAAAAGACTGGGAGACATAGGTGTTCCTAAAGGGAAAGTCTTAATATTCAAATTCCACCCAGCATTTTAACCCTTGTAAATTTGTATCTCTACTAAGGCACACAATTATTTATATCAGAACAAATAACCGTCAAGCACAGTGACTTGAGTATAAACACAAGAACACTGAGGTCAACAGGTTGCTTGGCAACTAAAGAAGGAAGCAAAACAGTAGCTTCACTCAGACACCGTAACCATCATCTCATCCTGGATGCAACTGTTGTGGTTAACAGTTGAGTATTTCGTGGTGATAGGGGGTCGACTATCATATTCTCTCTTGTTTTGTCTAGATCATGTTATTCTTATGTATAGCACCTTGAATTAAAATGATTACTCTCATTCCGCTCTTTTAGTTGTTCTAAAACTTTGTTTTAGGAATTTTTCCTCTTTCATTTTCTCCTTCATCTCACCTCCTTGATGACTCGGCCACTTTTTTTTTTTTTTTTTTTTTTTAGACAGGGTCTCACTCTGTCACCCAGACTGGAGTGCAGTGGCATGATCTCGGCTCATTGTAACCTCTGCCTCCTGGGTTCAAGAGATTCTCCTGCCTCAGCCTCCCAAGTAGCTGGGACTACAGGCGTGCGATACAATGCTTGGCTAATTTTTTTGTATTTTTTGTTTTAGTAGAGACAGGGTTTCACTATGTTGGCCAGGCTGATCTCGAACTCCTGACATCAAGTGATCCGCCCGCCTTGGCCTCCCAAAGTGCTGGGATTACAGGCATGAGTCACCACGCCCGGACCCCTTGGCTACTATTATGTCTCCACTGTGCAGCCCACACAAAAATTTCTCCGCCCAAAGTTTTCATCTACATCTGGGTTTGGATGTTTGGGAGGAAACCTCTGCTTTTCCTTTGTTTCTAGATAGATTAAAAAAAATTAATTCCACCTACTTTACATGTGTCTCTCTGGGAACTGTGGCTACATGTATCTCTTTTCGAATGGAAACTGTTTCCTGGAAAATACTTGAAAAAGTTACATTGTAGAAAATTAGACTCTAATTTTCTGTGCTGCCAAATTCGCACCAAACTTTAGTTGCAGTATTTCCTGCTTGTTGTAGTTTCACAAATGTATAACATTGCATAACGGAACATCTGACACCTACATGTAACCTTTTCCTGTTACTTCTGAGTGATTTACTTCAACTGAAAATTTATGACCTGTGCTAAACAGGATAGTATAATTGCAGAACTCAGGAATTAGAATAGTGGCCAGGCGCAGTGGCTCACGCCTGTAATCCCAACACTTTGGGAGGCAGAGATGGGTGGATCACCTTAAGTCAGGAGTTCGAGACCATCCTGGCCAAATGGCAAAACCCTGTCTCTACTAAAAATACAAAAATTAGCTGGGTGTGGTGGCAGGTGCCTGTAATCTCAGCTACTCCAGAGGCTGAGGCAGGGAGAATCGCTTGAACCTGGGAGGCAGAGGTTGCAGTGAGCCGAGATCATGCCATTGCACTCCAGCCTGGGCAACAGAGTGAAACTCCATCTCAAAAACAAAAAACAAATAACAACAACAACAACAACAAAAAGATTTAGAATAGTGTATTCCAGAATATTGAAATTTTAACACATTAGGTAAATTAAGTAGAATTCTCACAATGCCATCAGCATAGCCTGTGTACCCAGACATGAATGGATTCAAATCTTGGATGTGTGTATCAGTTGTTGGACACTTGACATGGTTTCCTCTGTACAAAGCAAATAGGGCCAGGCATGGTGGCTCATGCCTGTAATCCCAGCACTTTGGGAAGCTGGGGTGGGAGGATTGCTTGAGGTTGGGAGTTTGTGACCAACCTGGACAACATAGTGAGTCTCCGTCTCTATATAAAAATAAAAGAATTAGCCAGGCGTGGTGGCACGTGCCTGTGGTCCAAGCTACTTAGAAGGCTGAGGTGGGAGGATCGCTTGAGCCCAGGAATTCAAGGCTGCAGTGAGCTATGAGTGTGCCACTGCACTCCAGCCTGGGTAACAGAGTGAGACCCTATCTCAAAAAATGGGGGGCAAATAATAACTTCCCTTACAGAGTTATTTCAGAGTTAAATGTAGTAACATATTGAAGAGTAAGTGCTACAATTTAAGTGCTCAAAACTGTTGATTTTATACACATGCACAATACTATGATAACATTTTCTAGCTATACTGATTTCTAACAGGTTTATGCTATTTATATTCTAATTCATGCCATTGCACTATTTAGATAATAAAATGTGTATAAAGTGTGTTTAAAGTTGCTATTTTATAGTAAAATAGTAACTTTAAAACTCCCATGCTTTGAAAATTTTAAATGATATCCTTCCAACTTTAAGTTACATCATAAGTAAGGGGAATAGAGTTAGGACAGCACTTAGAGAAATGGATGGGAAATGGAAATATTGTACTCAAGATTAACCACTTGCAATTTATTAAACACACACACGCATGCATTTGACAAACTGGCAACGTATGTGTCTCAAACATTATCTAAGTTGCTTAAAACGTGGTGTTAATGAAATGAAGATTGGCAGCTTTTTGTAAGAAAAAAAAACTCTCCAATTTCTTCTGGTGGCTGGGAAAGGAGCTCAAGAACTGTGGTTGAAGGAATAACCCACACTAGTACCACAGCTGAATAAACAAAGCAAATGCTTGTTCAATTACCCGTGAGTCAGTAGCTTTATATTCCCTTATAGAGGGCAGAACATGCACCTTCTAAACGTCTAAAACCTGGAATTAGTGCCTGTGACCTCAGCAATACCAACGAGATGAAATGTAGGGATACAAATTGTTCCCATTTCTATCTAAAGATAATATTTTTTAGGCCAGGCAAGATGGTTCATGCTTGTAATCCCAGCACTTTGGGAGGCTGAGGCAGCTGAAACACTTGAGGCCAGGAGTTCAAGACCAGCCTGGCCAATATGGTGAAATCCCATCTCTACTAAAAATACAAAAATTAGGTGGGTGTGGTGGTTTGTACCTGTAATCCCAGCTACTCGGGAAACTGAGGCAGAAGAATCGCTTGAACCCTGGAGGCAGAGGTTGCAGTGAGCCAAGATAGTGCAACTGCACTCTAGCCTGGGTGACAGTGAGACTCTGTCTCAAAAAAAAAAAAATAATAATAATATTTTTAAGAAACCCTACAAACTGAAAATTACTTTTTAAAAATATCTGCTTTAGCTTGTATTATAACTCTCATCACAGGGTGACTGTGTCAATTATGAGAGAGACCAACAATTAGGGTTAAATATTGTACTATCATATTGCATATGCGGTTTCTTGCCTTACAATTCATATCGTAATTCGTACTTAAAATTATTTAAAATAGTTTCTAAGACCTTCCCCTACATTTGACGTTAGGAACTTACCCTTCTAACTTTCTTAAGCCTCCTCCCCTCAGTGAGGTTCATGTAGAAAGGAAGAGAAGAAGGAAGTTAATTGAAGGCAGGGCCCACTCAATGAGTAGCCACTGAGATGGGAAGCCAGAGAACGTCTAAATGGACTCTGAGGATGTTTCCCTTTTTTCATTAATTCATCAAATATATGTTGAGTACCTGCTAGATGCTAGATCCCAAGCTAGGTAAACAGCGAACAAAGTAGATATGACTCTGCCCCCATTTAATTTAATT
>NW_012116188.1:1369174-1374308 GCF_000951035.1 Colobus angolensis palliatus
ATGGTCTCGATCTCCTGACCTCGTGATCCACCCGTCTCGGCCTCCCAAAGTGCTGGGATTACAGGCTTGAGCCACCGCGCCCGGCTGGATGTATACTTTTTATACCAAAATCTGTGCCAGCTCTGCAGAAAATGTAAATGCTGAAATATAAGTAAAAGGTATTAGAAGAAAACATGAATCAATATAGTTATAATTTTGGTATAATATCTTTCCAATGTAACAGAAAAGCACATAAGCCTTTCTACTCTATTTGGAATATAAATAAACTCTTAATCAAAAAAAAAAAAAGTGCTTGCTAGTTAAGGAAAAGTCTCAAGACAGAACCTCTTTTTTCCTCCCTCTGAACTATGAGTAAGCTCTTAACACCCAGAGAGAAAAAGCTGAGAATTCTACCAGAGCTCATAACTTAAACTTATAAACTTAACTACGGCTTATAAACTTAAACTCTACTACGGCTTATTTCACTACAGCTTATTAATCTCATCCTTGCTGTATTTAAAATTCTGTCCTACTGAAAAAGAGGGAATACTAGAGTTAATGTTCAATTTCAAGAGATTCAAAATTTTAAAACTATGAATTAGACCTCAAAAAACAGTTATTCTATACTTTTTAAGGTGCGAATTTGAACATTGAACCTTTGCATGTAGGTAAAAGTCAGTTGTCATTAGATTTGATTTTACTTATTTTTTTCTTAAAAAAATCAAAATTAAATCTGACTGAGCTGAGATTTTTTTATTAGCCACGCATCAAGACTGTATTATATTAATGAAGCACTAGAAGTTTGAGTCAAATAAGAAAAGCATTCATGGTTCTCAGCACAGAACAACACTGTACATGAGGACAAAAACGTCTTTGCTGATTGGATGCAGACAGAAGCCTGCATCAATTTCAACAACTGAAAGATACAAAAGCATTTTCTTGTTCAACAGGTCAGGGACTGAGGGAACCCCAAGTCAAATGCCATTTATTTCCTCTTATCTTGTAAGGAGTTATTATCTGAGCTCTTTCTGGTCCATGGAATTCTTCCAATCACCTCTGTTCTGAATGATACAATCAGTGCACACTCACGAATATAATGTCAGGGACAATAGCTGCTAGTGTGCTGAGCAGCCAGGCCCTGATTTGGGAATAAAAATTTCAATTGGTTCTTGACTTGAAAATTCATGTTCTAAACATGTCCCTAGATGGTCTCAGCATGATTCACTCCCATTGGTTAAAAATAGAAACCTCACTGGAAAAATAAGAGCTAGATTAAACAGCTTCTGTAAAATAAATAAATAAATAAATTAGAACTCAGATAAATCCATATATTTGGGTCTTTAAAAACTGTTAAAAAAAAATCAAAGGTTGTTATTTCTTTCTTTATCCAGCTATCCCTATTAGTCCATGAATTGAAGTTCTTTATCAAGTTTCTAAGCTGGTTTGCCAGTTTTTCTTTTTATGGTCAGATAAGAAGAAACACGAATTCTTTTTCTTTTTCTAGCTGCATTTTTTTTCAATTCTTTTGCTAATGACAGTCCAATGAATTTGAAACGAGCTAGGTAGAAGGGTTAATATTTACATTTTTAATATCCCTTTCCAAAACAGCTTCTCACAGTTCAGGTAAGACTTTTTTTTTTTTTAACCTCTTTGACAAGTTGAAATAAAAACCTGAGAGGATCTAAGACTTCCCAGTTCCTAGTTGGGACTTTGCTGGATTCTGAGCTATTTTTACCCCTGGCTTAGAGCCATCTGGTTTCCCTTTGAAGGTTCACGTTGGTGTTCTTCGCTGCAGCTGGTCACATGTGCTTTGCTTTCCCAAGTAAATGCTGGTGACCTGGGGAGGAATGTGTCCAGACTCTGCTGGCATCTCGGCCTCACCATATCCTTCCCTGGTCATTGGTACCGTTCCTAGTCATGGCTGAGTCCTGGGCTTAGTAGCCACTAACACTTCAGCTCTTTCTTGCATCTAAGCATTGAAGCTTTTTCTGGTCTATGGGATTTAATAGAATGTCAGTGCAGCAGACAGAGCCCGGGAGCTGGGGTTCGCAAACTCTCCGGTGAACCGACTGGCATGTACCCTGGCAATGTGGCCCAGCACTTTCTGCCACTTGGCTTTGCTGTTGAGAGCATTGTGCCAGGTGAATGTTAAGGAACTGAGTGCCTTGTCACAGTAAAACTATGCTGTGGACAGGCAATTTAAAAAATGTATTTTCAAGGCTGACTTAGGGGAAAGAATAAATCATCTTACCATGTGACATTAGCCTTAGCCAGGGCTTGCTCTGCTGATGGCTGTAACTTAGCACTGCCAAGAAAGTCCTTCTAATGATCTGGACTCCTTTGTTCGTCTTTTCCTTTTTAAAATTGAGCCTGGAGCATTGACTGTCACCATTTGTAGAAGTATAAGTTTCTTTGCCTTATCAACACCTTCCTTCAATTAATATTTATAGAGTGCCTGAAGGATCGATGTTGTACCCACACCTTTGACTTCTCACGTTTACAATTGGTAGCAAGGAGGAACAGCAACTGCTTTCATTTGTAGTAGCCCTTCTCTGCAAGACGAACAGTGGTCTTTTTATTCTGCCACACTGATTGATTTCCTAAAGGTCTTTTGGTGACAGTGCCTCCTGGAAGTACAGAAAAGCCCTAATAATTGATATGGAATTATATAAATAAAAAGAAGAGATTTTCACAACTGAAAAACATTTCTCTGCATTGTCACATCTACCCCAAATCTTTGGTGTGCAGCTCCAGAATAGGGTAACCACATACAGAAAGCAGTGAGCTTGTACATGCCTGGAGATGGAGAAGAAAGGGCTATGCCGTGTCCTATAAAGTTAACTTAATTGCTGCATGCCAGATTTTTCTCTTTAATGATTTCTTTTCCTTTTCTTTCTTTCTTTTTTTTTTTGAGATGGAGTCTTGCTCTGTCGCCCAGGCTGGAGTGCAGTGGTGCCATCTCGGCTCACTGTAAGCTCCACCTCCCAGGTTCAGGCCATTCTCCTGCCTCAGCCTCCCGAGTAGCTGGGACTACAGGCACCCGCCATTGCGCCCGGCTAATTTTTTTTGTATTGTTTTTTTCAGTAGAGATAGGGTTTCACTGTGTTAACCAGGATGGTCTCGATCTCCTAACCTCATCATCTGCCCATCTCGGCCTCCCAAAGTGCTGGGATTACAGGCGTGAGCCACCGTGCCCAGCCCATTTAATTTATATTCTAGTGGGGTAGATGGTAAATAAACAAGTATGACACACATAATTTCAAATTGTCCTCAGTGCAACAAAATGAATAGGGTACTGTGTTAAAGAATAACAGGATGGATCAGGACAGGTGCTGTGGCTAACACCTGTCATACCAGCATTTTGGAAGGCTGAGGCAAGAGGATTACTTGAGGCTAGGGGATTGAGACTAGTCTGGGCAACATAGTGAGACTCCCATCTCTACAAAAAACAATTCTAAAAAATTAACCAGGCATAGTGGTTTGCACCTGTAGTCCCAGCTACTTGGGAGGCTGAGGTAAGTGAATCATTTGAGCCCAGAAGTCCAATTTTACAGTGAGTTATAATTGCACTACTGCACTCCAGCCTGGGTGACAGAGCAAGAGCCCATCTTAAAAAAAAACAAAATCAAAACCAAAAAACAAAAAAAGCAACCCCATATTTTATCCTCTGATCCCCCAGTAATTCAATAAGACTATGGCTTTCTTCCTGAGATCTAGCCAACCCATATTGCATGGGCCAAAGTGTACTCTTAGAAGAAAAGCCACATAAATGAAGCTTTTACCCAGTTTCTTCCTGCTTTTTAAAAAAAGTCTGAAAATTAAAAAATAAAAAAATTCTTTTCTGTTTAAAGATGAGATCTTGCTAAGTTGCACAGGTCAGAGCACAGTAGCTATTCGCAGGTGTGATCACAGTGCACTATTTGAACTACTTGAGCCTATTGTAGACATTTTTGAATTTCTTATCTTCCCAACTCCTGTGCTCAAGCCATCCTTCTCCTTCAGTCTCCCAAGCAGCTGGAATTACAGGTGTGTACCATTGCACAGTTCAGTTTTGACCTGATTTTAGTCACCCTCCAGTGCCTTCAAATCATTTTCAAAAACTATTTCAGCATTTATAGTTGTTGTTAAAAGGAAGCTCAGCATGATAGAAGGTACTCCACTATTACCAACATAAAAGCTCTGCAAGTAGTATTCTTGTTAGTGAGTATTGGCAGGTTTGTTTGGTAGATGCTACGTGGTACCTATTAGGAAGCTATTAACAGCACCTAACCAAATTGTCTCATTTATCCTTATTTCACCTCAAAGTAGGGAGAAAAGGAGAAGTATCACTCTTTTCACAGCACAAATGTGAAAACACACAATAAAGAGAAGGGAGAAAGGTATTTATCATTACAGCATTTTAGTCAATGAGCTGGGATTAGACCCCAAGCCTTTATATTTATATTGTTCTTGTTGGACAAGGTTAAAATCTATAAAGCTGTTAAAGTTAATCAGATTTATATAAATGTGCATATCCTCAGTTACTGGAAATCCTCATTTCAGATTCTACATTTTGATCATTTAATTTAAACTACAAATGAGACTCAATTTTGCATTATCCATTAGGAAAGCTTCTCAGCTGAAAAACTGTTAAAAGAGTATTAGTAAAGTAGTGGTTTTTAAGGTAACATGTAAAAATCAACACTTTTCCAAGCTCAGAATATAAAATGAAAATATCAAGTAAGAGAGACAGCATTCCCTAAGTTACAATAACAAACCAGAAACATAAAATCCTTGGGAATTGATAAGGTAATATGCTAGAAATGTTGAATATTTTAATGCTTTAGAGCAAGCAATGTTTTGAAATATTGATACTATCTAAATTAACCAATAAATCAAAAGATATTCCAATCAATTGAAGGCAAGGAGGGGGGCAAGGAGAATTGATAGATTAGTTTGCAGGTCATTAAGAGGTTCAAGAAGTAGCAAGGGCAATTTTAGAAAAGAATAGAAAATATCAGTACCTTTATAATACATTTTACTATGTAGCACAATAAAAATGAAATGTGTTATAATATACCACAATGGTAAAACAGTGTGGCAACATAAAAGCTATAATGGTTAAAACAGTGGGGCAGTAAAAAGAAAGAGACATGGTAATGGTATAGTGAGGACA
>NW_012116188.1:1379397-1383349 GCF_000951035.1 Colobus angolensis palliatus
AAAAAAAAAAAAAAAAAGAAAACGAGTGAAATGGGGTATTACTGTGTTGCCCTGGTTGGTCTCAAACTCCTGTCCTCAAGTGGTCCTCCTGCCTTTGCCTTCTAAAGTGCTGAGATTACAGGCATGAGCCACCGCACCTGGCCAAAAATGTTCTTAATATTGTTACAAGTCATTCCTTCTTCTCTAGATATCTTTTATTACAAATGCTTCTACTACTTATTACAATACTACTTTCAACTACTAACTAATGTTACTGACTCTGACCATGAGGCAAGCTCTGTGCTAAGCCACATACCGTATAGTGGTTAAGAACACAGGCAGCTGGCACAGTAGCTCACACCCTGTAATCCCAGAACTTTAGGAGGCCAAGGCAGGAGGATCACTTGAGCTCAGGAGTTCAAGACCAGCCTGGGTAATATAGTGGGACCTCCATCCCTACAAAATGTATTAAAATTAGCCAGGTAAAGTGGCATGTCTGTAGTCCCAGCCACTTGAGAGGCTGAGGTGGGAGGATCACTTGAATCGGGGAGGTCCAGGCTTCAGTGAGCCGTGAACACAGGCTTTGGAACTGGACTGTTGGTTCAGATCTCAGTTCTATCACTTATAGACTTAGGCAAGTCAACTAACCTCTCTGTGCCTCAGTTTCTTCATCCGTTAAAAAGGAGCTAATAACCGATCTCCTAGGATTTATAGAGAGGATTAGATTCACTCTGCGATGTATAAACCAGTGGGTAGGGTTCTGGATACTTGCGAACTTGAATGGGAAAAATTAATTACATCTATGCCCATCAGTTTTTCAAAGTCATGGCATTGTTAAACCTGTCTCCAGTTCTCATTACTAAATGTATTTAAAAAGATGCATCTTTATTACCATATTACTTTTTATTCTTTTGGCAGCTGTCTCAGTATATTTTGTTATCCTATATGTTCTATTTTATGCATATGGAATTCTTATTCTGAGAAGGAGTGGAGAGGCTCCTAAATTGCCAAAAGTGCCTGTAGTGCAGAAAAATTAAAGAACCCTTGAGTGAAAATATGTGCCAAGTACTTAGAACTATTCCTGGTACATAATAATCATACTATCTGTGTTTGCTATTGTCTTAGTCTGTTTGAGCTTCTATAACAAAATGCGATAGCCTAGGTAGCATCCAGATAACAGAAATTTCTTTCTTGCAGTTTTAGAGACTGGGAAGTCCAAGATCAAGCCGCTAGCAGATTTGGTGTCTGGGGAGGGCCTGTTGCCTGGTTCATAGACGATGTCTTTTCTCTGTGTCCTCACATGGCAGAGGGACCAGGGAGCTTTCTGGGGCCTCTTTCAGTACAGTACTAGTCCCCTTCAGAAGCTTCGTGACCTGACCTAGTCACAGCCCCAAAGACCCTACCTCCTAATGTTATCAACTTGGGGGTTAAGATTTCAACCTATGAATTTTGGCAGTAGACATTCAGATCATCACAGCTATTGTTAATATCTCATTTTAGTCTTCGTAATAACTTAAGAGGTGAATATGGCTATTATCATCTCACTAGGATATATGGTTATGAAGGCGGATACTTTTTCTGTTTTGTTCATTGTGTATCCCTAGAACCCAAAATGTGCATGGCACATAGTAGATATTTAATAATATCTAATGAATGTCTGCATCCCAATTTTGCGAACAGGACAGCAGGGCTTGAAGAGGTGGCATATCATACCATATTCAGTCACCCTGCATCCAAGCCATCAAGCTCCATCAATGTGGCTCCAGGACTGGAGACTGAACTTCATTCATTGTCTCCCAGTCATTTCATGACTCTCTCTCTCTCTTTTTTTTTTTTTTGTAGCAACAGGGTCTTGTTATGTTGCCCAGGCTGGTCTAGAACTCCTGGCCTCAAGCGACTAAGCCTCCCCAAGTACTGGGATTACAGGCTTGAGCCACTGTGCCTAGCCCATTTCACAATTGTTAGAGCAGCAATTTTTTCCTAAGCTTAGAACTTGCATACTGGGGAAAACAAAGCCCAATTTTGGCTGGGATTTCTTTCTTTTTTTTTTTTTTTTTTCTGAGACAGAGTCTCACTCTCTTGCTTAGGCTAGAGAACAGTGGTGCGATCTGAGGTCACTGCAGCCTCCAACTCCTGGACTCAATTGATCCTCCTACCTTAACTGCTCAAGTAGCTGGGACCACAGCTGTACACCACCAAGCCCAGCAGATTTATTTTTCTTTTTTGTAGAGATGGGTCTTATTATGTTGCCCAGGCTGGTCTCGAACTCCCGGCTCAAGCAATCTGCCTGTCTTGACCTCCCAGAGTGCTGGAACTACAGGGGACTTCTTAATGAAACAATGGAGGCAGAAGGTGACTTTGAGATGATGTACAGAACTGAGCAACCCCAATCTCACCAGGTCTTATCAATAATTTAACACAAATGAAACTATATTAACATGTGTGTGCTCCTAGTTTTCCCTTTACACATCTGCTAAAGGAAATTTTGTCTTCTTCAGCTTGGTTTGTGGGTTTCTGTGGTGCAGGATCTGGGCTTGGAGAAACTGGAGAAGTGACAGAGTGTGGCTGTGCTCCAGAAAGGACGGAGTTTTACCCCTGGGAAAGGCCAAACAGTAGAAATCAAAGGAAAGAGACAGTGGCAAGGAGAGACAAGCCCCACAAGAGTAGGGTGTCAGTGAGAGGCAAAAGTAATAGAGAGAGGTTGGGGCCTGGCTGCCTTTCTATGGAGAGTGGTTTTTCAGATGGGGAGACAGGGTTTTTCAAAGACTTTTGTGCAAATCTTCTGATCCTTCAAGAGTCATAAGCATATATACATTATAGAAAAACAGGAAAAATGTTAATAACTTGAACTTGACAACCTCTGATCTAATGTTTATTTTAATACTACTTCTTCAGGGCAGGAACCACAAAGACATCCAGCTTTTATACAGATAATAATATCCAATCTGTTTCAGCAACACACAATCTCCACCTGTACTTGATCTCTCATTCCCACTTCTCCTTGCCATGGTCAATTGCCTGCTAAGTTGATTGCAAGTCCTGGAGTGTAGGGCTCCTTATATAAATGGAATGTTTGTCACGTCCCTGGATCTGTGACTCATTTTGTCACATGGCCCCGAAGTGGCACAAAATGCATCTAATGTCTTTCCAAGCTTCCTCAGAAAAGCAGGTTTTTATCTTCTGTGAGTATCTATACAGCTACACACACACACACACACACACACACACACACACGTCTACAAAAACAAGTCATAGCTTACAGATATAATGCAGTCTAAATAAATTCTCTAAAAATTTTCTGGCTAGGCATGGTGGCTCACACCTGTAATCCCAGCACTTTGGGAAGCCGAGGTGGGTGGATCGCCTGAGGCCAGGAGTTCGAGACCAGCCTGGCCAACATGGTGAAACCCTATCTCTACTAAAAAGTATAAAAATTAGCCAGGCGTGGTGGCACATGCTTGTAGTCCCAGCTACTCAGGAGGCTGAGGCAGGAGAATCACTTGAACCTGGGAGGTGGAGGTTGCAGTGAGTTGAGATCACACCACTGCACTCCAGCCTGGGTGACGAACAAGACCCTGTCTCAAAAACAAAAAACAAAAAAATTTCTGTTAAACAACACCCTAATCTGAAGGACTTAGAATGGCAGTGAAGGGTTTTGACTTTGACATGAGGCAGACCAGTTTGACTCCCAGCTCTGCCAATTATTCATCATCTAAATTTGGGCAATTAAAATAATTGCTCTAGCCTCAGTTTTCTCACCTATAAAATAGGAATAATAACATCTATCCCAGGATGTCTACTGTGAGGACTGCATACAATAATACAGGAAGATGTGTATTGCGTGTTCTCTGTTACTGTTACTTAACATGGAACAATTTAGATGTTTGGAGCAATAAGATGAAAACAGCTTTGCTCATATGGTGTCTATTTTCATATCTAAAATTAACTTTTTTTCATTTGTTTTCCAGAACCA
>NW_012116188.1:1384964-1386347 GCF_000951035.1 Colobus angolensis palliatus
TGGGGAATAGAAGTAACGGGCCTCCCTTGGGAACTTCAACAAAGCAGTTTCCCTTACTGAGGCAATAGAGGGCACCGAAAGAATAATTTGGGTGAATAAAATACATTTTTTTTTTTTTGAGACAAAGTCTCTCTCTGTTGCCTTGTCTCAGCCCACTGCAACTTCTGCCTCCTGGGCTCAAGATATCCTCCTGCCTCAGCCTCCTGAGTAGCTGGGACCACAGGTGTGCACCACCACACCCAGCTAATTTTGTGTATTTTAGTAGAGACGGGGTTTCTCCATGTTGCCCAGGGTGGTCTCAAACTCCTGGCCTCGAGTGATCCACCTGCCTTGGTCTCCCAAAGTGCTGGGATTACAGACATGAGCTACCATGCCTGGCTACAATGTGTATTTTTATAAATGGCAGTGTCAACATTTAAATAACCCCTCTGAATTTATGTCCTGAATTTACTGAACTGTAGCCAAATGTAAGTCACAATACAGTTAACTGAATATATACAATCTCTCTCTCTCTCTCTCTCTCTCTCTCTCTGTTTTTTCCAGACCACCATGCTGGGCTAATTTTTGTATTTTTTTTGTAGAGACAGGGTTTTGCCATGTTGCCTAGGCTGGTCTTGAACTCCTAGGCTTGAGCAATCCACCTGCCTCAGTCTCCCAAAGTGCTGGGATTACGGATGTGAGTCACCATGCTGGCCTAAAATTCCCATTTAGGAAGATACAACATTGATATGGTTTGGCTCTGTGTACCCGATCAAATCTCATGTTGAAATGTAATCCGCAGTGTTGGTGGAGGAATCTGGTGGGAGGTGACTGGATCATGGGGTGGATTTTCTCCTTGCTGTTCTCATGACAGTAAGTGAGTTCTCATGAGAGCTGGTTGTTTAAAACTGTGTGGCACCTGGCCCTTCACCCTCTTCCTCCCACTCTGGCCATATAAGACATGGCTGCTCTCCCTTCACCCTCTGCCATGATTGTAAGTTTCCTGAGGCCTCCTCAGTCATGCCTCCTGTATAGCCTGTGGAACTGTGAGCCAATTAAAACTCTTCTTTATGTATGACTCAGTCTCAGGTATTTCTTCATAGCAGTGTAAGAACAGACTAATACAAACATGCAAATATTTTTCAAGGAAAAATATGTCTTTGACATAGATTTTTAAAGCATCATATTACACTTACAAATTGGTTCTTTCACAAATAGAAGTTATAAACTGCTTCTTGCAATATAACTTGTGAAGAGAAAACACACTCTGCTTGTCTACAGCGGGTGTATGAGATTTGAATTTGGCTTCACTTAAGTAAGGCAAGTAAAAAACCTTTCCATCATCCGACAACTAGAAAGGCAGGGCTATGTATCTAGGAGTACTTTCACAAGAATAATCCTATT
>NW_012116188.1:1386957-1390408 GCF_000951035.1 Colobus angolensis palliatus
GTTAGCCAGGATGGTCTCAATCTCCTGACCTCGTGATCCACCCGTCTCGGCCTCCCAAAGTGCTGGGATTACAGGCTTGAGCCACCGCACCCGGCCCTCCCTATTGCTTTTCAGTACAGAAGCTTGACCTGGGCTGGTGCGCCATGTTATGTTATGCAGAGAAGGAAGAAGAAACAAGCATCAATGGAGACCTCATTATTTGTCAGGCACTGTGCTCAGTGCTTTGAAGTGTTGTCTCATTTAATGATCATAACATCCCTGTTCCATGGGTTTTATTATTTCCTCTGTTATGGTTGAGGAAATTCCAATTATAGATCAGTCCAAGAGTGGGATTCTTTATTTCAGTTCAAAGTAAACAAAATCATGATTTTCCATGGTAGTTGGAATGCCCGCTCTTTTGGGAGAAGTATATATAGTGAGGCATGAAAGTAAGTTTAAGGTTGCCAAGGCTCTAGATAGATGACACATGCTCATAATAGGCGATGGCACACGGAACAACAGCATATGGTTGTGCAGCTTGTGTACTGCACAGGGCACCGCAGTCATGGCGTAAGCACCACACGTTTGTATTTTTATTATGACACATTCCTGGCAGATGTCAGTGAAGTGTCTTGCTCTAATCAAAGCAGCATAGCATAAGAATTTTCCAACAAATGGAAGGAAAGCATCTTGAGGAAGGGTGCCTTTTCCTAATTTGTGCCAAGGCAGCAACTGCTTGGATCAGGCATGGTGGCCACCCTGAAATCATGACCTACCCCATGCCTCTCCTAGCTGGTCTGTATTTAACTCACTTCCCTGCCACTGTATCAATGTGGTGAAATTTGCAAGGTTGCTATTACATGTGACTACTTTAGACTTTTCCTTTAATATGATTTTATTTAAAAATAAAAGGAATTTTGGTTAGAAATCAGGAGAGTTGACACGACTACTTGGGAGCTAAATCAATCTTTACTGAAAACAATTTTTTACCCTATATTTTTTGATACAGGGTCTTGTTATGTCATCCAGCCTGGGATGCAATGGTGTGGTCACAGCCCACTGCGGCCTCGAACTCTTGAGCTCCAGCAATCTTCCTGCTTCAGCCTCGCAAGTAGCTGAGGCTACAGGCACGCACCACCATGCCTAGCTATTTTTTTTTTTTTTTTTTTTTGGTAGAGATGGGCTCTCCCTGTGTTGCCCAGGTTGGTTTCAGACTTCTGGTCTCTAGCGAACCTCCCACCTTGGCCTCCCAAAGTGCTGGGATTACGGGTGTGAGCCATTGTGTCCAGCCAAATAAACAATTTTTATATATCTTGATTTCTTAAAATTTTGTAAATTCTGGGATTAGCATAGAAGCTTTTCTAGCATGTATAAACGGCAGATGCTAATGACAAGGATGCTCTTTGTTTTGGAATATCTGGCCTTAGTTTTTAGGGTATTGACTTCATCAGAGTAGCCTTTCTCTTGCATCACCTTCTTAGCATTTCAGAACTTTCTGACTCACAGTTCTTCCCCCTTTTATGAAAATGGTCACTTATACACATGTGTGGGTACAGCAGCAGGATTCTCCCACAGAACCGTGACCAGGACTCACAGATCCAGGCTCTGATTCCTCCCCAGGCTGAAGTAATGAGTTTTTCTCTTGACAAATTTGGAATATGGAACAGAGGGACTCAAAGCCTGACAGAGGACAGAGCTGAGTCATATTAAAGTCAGCGCGGTATGGGAAAGAGCAGCTGAAAACTTTTCCTACTCAAGTCTTGCGGGTTCAAATCTTCCACTGATTCCTTGAGACACACCAGTATGCTTCATATGCGTGTCTATACACAAGTCCATACATATATATCATCTGTTTAAAATAGACTTTATTTTTTGGAACAGTTTTAGATTTACAGAAAAATTGATAGTACAGAGAGGTCCCATGTGCTCTGCTCCTAGTTCCCCTTACTATAAACATATTGCTATGGTGCGTTTGTTATAACTAATGAATCAGTACTGGTGCGTTGTTAGCAACTAAAGTCCATACATTATTCACATTTTCTCAGGTTTTTTTTTTTGAGACAGAGTATCACTCTGTTGCCCAGGCTGGGGTGCAGTGGCACGATCTCAGCTCACTGCAGGTTCTGCCTCCTGGGTTCAAGTGATTCTTCTGCCTCAGCCTCCTGAGTAGCTGGGATTACAGGTGTGCCACCACGCCTGGCTAATATTTTGTAATTTTAGTAGAGATGGGGTTTCACCATGTTGGCCAGGCAGGTCTCGAACGCCTGACCTCAAGTGATCTGCCTGCCTCGGCCTTCCAAAGTGCTGGGATTACAGGCGTGTGCCACCGTGTCCGGCCACATTTTCTCAGTTTTTATGTGATATCCTTTTACTGTTTCAGGATCCTATCCAGGGTACCACATTACATTTACTTGTTGAGTCTCTTTAAGCTATGGCAGTCTGTCAACTATGTCCATCTCAGACTTTTCTTGTTTCTGATGACCTTGGCAATATCGAGGAGTACTGGTCAAGTATTTTGTAAAATGCCTCTTGACTGGCATTTGTCTGATGTTTTTCTCATGATGGGGGTTAGGGGTTTAGGGGAGGAAGGCCACGCACACAGACAACATGACTTCTCGCCACTGTTGATGTTGACCTTGATAAGCTGGGTGAGATAGTGCTGGTCACGTTTTTCCACTGTAAAGTTACTCTCCCCACTCCCCTTTCTGTGCTACACTCTTGGAAGGAGGTCACTATGGACAGCCACACTTAAGGGATGGGGAGGTATTCTTCACCTCTCTGAGGATGGAGTATTTACATAAATGATTTAAAATTCTTCTGCATGGGTGATTTGTCTCTTCTCTCAGCAACATACATATTTTTAATTTATATTACCTTGAAACAGTTCCTGTAGCTTTCAACAACTAAAAGAAGCCCTTACAAACCATCCAGTTCAGGAGATGCAAACTCAAATGTCTGCAGTGGCCAGGAGGGAAGTGGGAGGATGAGTGAAGTCAGTGGGCAGGGTGCGCCACAGACTGCAAAGCACGTGCCAGCTTGAAAAGGGGGCACAATGCTCTACTTCAGATAAACACTGCCACATGGAGGTGTGGGTCAACCTGCCCTTCCTTCCTTCCTTCCTTCCTTCCTTCCTTCCTTCCTTCCTTCCTTCCTTCCTTCCCTCCTTCTCTCTGTTTCTCTCCCTTTCTTTCTTTCACAGGGTCTCCAGGTTGTCACTCAGGCTGGAGTACAGTTGAGCAATCACAGCTTGCTGCAGCTTTAAACTCCTGGGCTCAAGCAATCTTTCTGCCCCAGCCTCCTGGGTAGCTGGTTCTACAGGTGTGTACCACCATATCTCGCTAATTTTTATATTTTTTGTAGATATCAGGTCTTGCTACGTTGTTCAGGGTGGCCTTAAACTCCCAACCTCAAGTGATTCTCCTGGCTTCCCAAAGTGCTGGGATTACAGGTGTGAGCCACCGTGCCTGGACTT
>NW_012116188.1:1391170-1402997 GCF_000951035.1 Colobus angolensis palliatus
AAAAAATAAAAAAATAAAAACTTGTGAGTTGAACTTTTCCATAAAATCTCCTGATTTTGAAATGTTGGTAACAAATCAAACTTTCTACAAACTTTGTGCTCACCCTGAATAACTTCAGCTTGTAACTTCTTGGGTAGATTAATCACTGCACATAAATTATTAACAAGGAAATGGCCTCAGAAAAGTAAATGAGATGTCCGAGCTACACCACTAGCTTTAGTGTCTGAGGTAGAATTGTCATTCAGTGTTTCAGTCTTACTGAACATGCTTCTCCTTTGGAGATTCTTCAACAGTTTGCGATTGTTCTCAAAATCATTTGGGGCCGGGCGCGGTGGCTCAAGCCTGTAATCCCAGCACTTTGGGAGGCTGAGACGGGCGGATCACGAGGTCAGGAGATCGAGACCATCCTGGCTAACACGGTGAAACCCCGTCTCTACTAAAAATACAAAAAACTAGCCGGGCGAGGTGGCGGGCGCCTGTAGTCCCAGCTACTTGGGAGGCTGAGGCAGGAGAATGGCGTAAACCCGGGAGGCGGAGCTTGCAGTGAGCTGAGATCTGGCCACTGCACTCCAGCCTGGGCGACAGAGCCAGACTCCGTCTCAACAAAAAAAAAAAAAAAAAAAAATCATTTAGACTTCATTCTAGATTCGCTGCCTTTAGTGAACATACGTGGAAGCCAGAACTCCTGCAACACCAGCTCTTTCATCAAGCCCACTCCAGGAAGTGGTGCCATCAGTCCTATTCAGAAACTGAAGTGGTGCCATCAATCCTATTCAGAAACTATCTGCCTTGTTTTTCTTTGTTTCCTGCTGCATTCTACAGTTCATTTGCTTGTATAATCCTTGTGTTACACTGGAGACGGACAGGGCCTCAGGCAAACAGACAACGATTTTGTATGTTTTCACAACGATTACAAATGCACAAATAGAATTCTGTGAACTCTGAGAGGCTATGGATTTTGGCCTAAACATGTTTGTATTCTTTTCCACTAATCCAGAACCCACCACACTACCTGGCACATAGTAGGTGCTCAGTAAATGTTTGTTGAATGGATGACAGTCATTAATGACTTAAGATGAAGTATCATCAACACATAATAATATTGATAGAACCTAAGACAAATCAAATAGTGTGAAAATTAGAATATTTAGCATTTGCTAACAGGAGCCAGCTATTCTAAACAGCACAGAAGCTCTTAGTTTAAAAGGTTATTCAGTGCTGGGCATAGTGGCTCGTGCCTGTAATCCTAGCATTTTGGGAGGCCAAGGAAGGAGGACTACTTGAGCCCAGGAGTTTAAGACCAGCCTGGGCAACATGGCAAAACCCTGTCTCTATGAAAAAAAAAAAAAAATTAGCCAGTTATGGTGGCACACACCTGCAGTCCTGGCTACTTTGGAGGCTGAGGTGGAAAGATCACCAGAGCCCAGGAAGTTCAGGCTGCAGTGAGCTGAGATTGTGCCACTCTGCTCCAACCTAGGGGACAGAGCAGACCCTGTCTCAAAAAAAAAAGTTATTATTTGGCTGTTTACAGAGCATAATTAGAAGCTTAAATTATATCATAAATCGTTCTTCTCTGCAGGGATATTAACCTCTTTAGTTAATTCTTCAGCTATGTTATGTATATCTTACATTCTTAAATTTGTCACTATTTAGGTGTCCCTTTTTGGTTACATTTTTATTTTATTTTATTTTTCTGAGACAGAGTCTTGCTCTGTCACCCAGGCTGGAGTGCAGCGGTGTAATCTAGACTCACTGCAACCTCTGCCTCCCAGGTTTAAGAGATTCTCCTGCCTCAGCCTCCTTAGTAACTGTGATTACAGGTGTGCACCACCACGCCCAGCGAATTTTTGTATTATTTGTAGAGATGGGGTTTCACCATGTTGACCAGGCTGTCTCCAACTCCTGACCTCAAGTGATCTGCCTGCCTCGGCCTCCCAAAGTGCTAGGATTACAGGCATGAGCCACCAGACCTAGCCTGGTTTTATTTTCTTAATGGTAGAATTTGCACTCATATGTATCAGAGAGTTAACTGTTAAGTTCCTTTGTTTCCTGCTCATATACCAGGGACAGGGAATTTTTGGATAGAGGTGCTAGTCAGGAGAAAGCTTTGAGTTAAGAAAATAGACACAATTAAGTGAAAGAGTCCCATCTTCTAAAGTAACATCTTTGCTGGAAGTGAAGCCTGGGTCCTGGAAACATCCTCTTTGTGTGCACATCCTCAAACTGCCCCTCCTGCTGTGGGGGTGCTGTTTTCTATGTTGCTATAGCTCATCTTTGCAAGTTTCCTAATCTTCAATGTGGAACAAGGAGTTAGTTTTCAAGTGGTGAGATAAGGAAGCTTCTGCTTTCCAGGTCAGCACAAATTAATTAATGCTGGCATAGTTTCTAGAATAACATAAGTGGTGCAAGAGTCACTGTGCTTGCGACGCTCCCTTGGGAGATCAACCTGGTAAGTACAAAGATGACTGAGCTTAATTAAATCTAAATTCTGAATGACTCATTTCACTACTTTTTTCTCAACGTTTCCATCATTGGCCTTCTTTCTGAATATAAAATGCTTATTCCAATTATACGTGCTATGAAGTGTTCACGTATTTTGTTCTTACATAATGAGTATGGCTAAAAAGTGATGAGACTGGTTTTTTGGTACAAGGTAGAAGTGTTCTTAATTTATAATCATGCTGAGAGGTGAAGCCAGCTGGACTTCTGGGTCAACTGTGGACTTGGAGAACTTTTGTCTTGTAGGAGGATTGTAAAACGCACCAATTAGCACTCTGTAGCTAGGATTGTAAAATGCACCAATTAGCGCTCTGTAGCTAGCAAGAGGATTGTAAAATGCAACGAATCAGCAGGAGTCTAAAAGTAGCCAGTCGCCGGGAGGATTGAGAAAAGGGCACTCTGATAGGACAGAAACAGAGCATGGGAGGGGACAAATAAGGGAATAAAAGCTGGCCACTCCAGCCAGCAGCAGCAACCCGCTCAGGTCCCCTTTCATGCAGGGGAAGCTTTGTTCTTTCGCTCTTCACAATAAATCTTGCTGCTGCTCACTCTTTGTGTCCATGCCATCTTTAAGAGCTGTTAACTCTCAACGTGGACCATCTCCATTCTTGAAGTCAGCGAGACCATAAACCCACTGGAAGGAACCAATTCGGGACACAATGCCAGAAAAAAATTGATCATTTTTTAAAAAAAGCTACATGCAAGTTAAAAAAATTATTTTGTAATCCCAACTTCAAATATATAGATAAGAACAGTATTTTCAAAGTATCCAAACTGGTTCAACTTACAGTTTTCTAGATATGGGCAAGAGGGAGGATGGAGCATTATTTGACATGAGAATCTCAGTGTTTGTGTTTGTGTGTGTGTATTAACACATCTATGCATTCTATTTAATTTTTTATTTTTGTAGAGATGGGGTCTTGCTATGTTGCCCAGGTTGGTCTTGAATTCTTGAGTTCAAGCAATCCTCCTACCTCAGCCTTCCAAGATGCTGGGATTACACATATGAGACACCATGCTCAGCTGTATGTATATTTCAATCAAATGGACATATATATTACAGGACACAACTTGTTTGAATAATCAAAGACTAAATCACAAACAGGCAGAGGTTCCTCAGGTTAGCATACCAGCATTTAAGTAATTACCAGTCTCTTTAATGTGTTTTATTCAAGAAGTTCTTGGCTATGTTACTCTAACACATATGGTCACATACTATGCTGGGGACCACATATAAATTGGTATAGAGGTATTTATGAGGTCGCTAGCAATCCAACTTCAGACACCCACACATCATGCTGTCATTCACACCCCTATGCCTCAGAGTTATTAGATCACTTTCAGTTTACATACAGAAGTCCTTGAGTATGCAGCCAGTTGCAAACTGCATGGAAAATCAACCTTGAAGGGTTGCCAAATAGACAAAAATACATATAATGGATCACAGTCACTGCTAATACTTTAGATAAATGTGTCTTGCTCAGGTACAACTGGTTGATGAAAACTCTTTCATTTTAAAATGCGTTCCAAATGAGTTAGTTCAGTAAATCTTCACTGGATTCTTGTTACGTCTCCAACCTGTAAGCCAGGTATCCCAGTGGCTTACAGGTTGAATAAGTGAATAAGTCAAACAAAGCCCCTGACATTGTGGGGACAGTTTTATTTATAAGCAAGATCAAACCTGTAATTTTAGCTAAGAGAAAAATATTTTAGGCTGGTGCAAAATTAATTGCGGGTTTTGCCATTACTTTTAGATGGCAAAACCTGCAATTGCTTTTGCACCAATCAAATATATTCCCCACACTTATAGACTTAGAATTCTGATAAGGAGTCTAACAGATCAGTGAGGGGTAAAGTGGTTTATAGCTTTTCCCCAAAAATACTTGAGGGTCCTCTACCCTCACTAACAGGATCACTGCTGTAATGAGGTAGATCCAGGTGTGTGCATTTGGGGAGAGACTGTTAAGAAGCATTGAATTAGCATCTCAGTGCTTGTATAATTTGAAAAGGCTCTTCAGGTAATTTTAATACTGTTGCAAATTAATGGTATAAGGAAATTAGTTTTTTCTTATGTTTGAGATGACTAATATGTTTGTTCCTGCATATGCACATGTTTATGGTATTTTGAATGGTATATAATTGAAAGTTGCTGGATTCTGGGTGACTCATGATGGTACCATGGTAGCAACAACTTTGTGTGACAACGTAATAGAAGGAGATGCAGGCATGAAGACAGAACGTGGGAAAGTGGAGCAGGAACCTGAGCTGGGAAGAACTGTCTGTGTGTTAGGCCATTATTGCACTGCTATAAAGGAATACCTGAGACTGGATCATTTATAAAGAAAAGAGGTTTAATTGGCTCACAGTTCCGCAGGCTGTACAGGAAGCATGGCGGCATCTGCTTCTGGGGAGGCCTCAGGAAGCTTTTACTCATGGCGGAAGGGGAAGGAGGATCAGGCACATCACGTGATGAGAGCCGAAGCCAGGGTGCCAGGAGGGGAGATGCCATACACTTAACCAGATCTCCGAAGAAGGCACTCACTGTCAGAAGGACGGCACCAAGCCCCGAGGGATCCTCCCCCACAACCCAAACACCTCCCACCAGGCCCCACCTCCAACACTGGGGACCACAATTCAATGTGAGATTTTCAGAGGAAAACATCTAAGTGATATCAGGTTGTTAATGATAAGGTTCAACAGCCAAACACCATCAGAGACAAACCTGCAGTCTAACTTGGTTGGGTTTATGAGCTCGTAACAAGAGGGAGTGCTCCAGGGGACCCACAGCGGGTCTCACCAAGGGAAAAAGCAGGGTTCTTGTAGGAATTGGGAGAAGGAATTGGAAGGAAACAGTGTTGTGATTGACTGAAAGCAGAGCAAGGTTGTGAGTAGCATTTTTTTTTTTTTTTTGAGATGGAGTCTCACTGTTGCCCAGGCTGGAGTACAGTGGTGGGATCTTGGCTCACTGTAACCTCCACCTCTTGGGTTCAAGCAGTTCTCCTGCCTCAGCCTCCTGGGTAGCTGGGTATATAGGCACCTGCCACCATGCTCAGCTAATTTTTGTATTTTTAGTAGAGATCAGGTTTCACTATGTTGGCCAGGCTGGTCTCAAACTCCTGACCTCAGGTGATGTGAGTAGTATTTTATTAACATTTAGTAATATTTTTATTAACATGAGTTCTGTTGTGACAAATTAAGAGTTTTGTTTCCTTGAAGACCATAAAGTTAAATGTGGAATGCTGGGTCCCCACATCTCTGAACTGAAGGCTGGAAATCAAGATTGCTTCCTTGGGTCAAGTGACCCTCAGGCTTGATCGTCCAGGCAAGAGTCAGTGTTCCATTCTCATTGATCATCAAATAGCAGTTTCTGACTAGTTTTAGAGTTTTCCAATTTTCTTAGTCCTGTGTCCTTGGTATTAATTAACAATAGCAGTTTTTACAAATTCACATCAATATAGAAAAATGTAAAAAGAAAGTTTTGACCGAAGCAGGAAGAGACAATAGATGTGAAATTCTTTTTTGTTGTTGGCCGTTGGCTTTTTTTTTTTTTTTTTTTTTTGAGACAGGGTTTCACTCTGTTGCCCAGGCTGGAGTGCAATGGTGTGATCATAGCTCACTGCAGCCTTGACCTCCTGGGCTTAAACAATCCTCCTGCCTCAGCCTCCTGAATAGCTGAGACTACAGGTGTGCACTACCACACTGAGATAATTAATAGGTGTGACATTCTAAAATAAGTTGTCAGAGTGAGAAGCAAATCTTCAAAGCAAATATCCTAGCCCCTTGGTGACTCTTAAAAGTGCGTCACCCAAAAATAGGATCATAAAAGGGCAGAGGAAGTGGAGTTCAGGGAACAATCTATGAAGATGTTTTCTCTGAAGAAAGCAATTTGATAACTCCTACTTCTTTGAGACCTTCCTCCTTAAACTCACTAGAGAGGCAGTGTCAGTAGGACCACAAGGGCAACTCGATTTGTGTCCCCTGGTATTTGCAGACAAATTTCAAGCAGAGAGGCTGAAGGTATTGGCTTGAGGCAGCAGTGGGACAGGGGTGGAGAAAGAGAGAGAACACTGAAGACCGGTCTGCACAGAGCCAGCTGCACTTTTACCACCCATGGGAGTAATGGATGAATGTCTGAATGACCAGATAACAGCTGTTAGAGAGAGTTGGGCTGAAGGTGTTTAAATCCTGCCTACAAGGAACACCTAGAGAAGCCTAGAGACCATTTTCCTCCTTCCCCTGCAACAGGAGACTATAAAGTGGCTTGCAGGGAATGAGAAAGCAAGGGGAAGTATTAGAGAAAATTGCATTGCTTGGGTCATGAGAAGTGGAGTCAGATGTTTCAAGTGCAGGTCTCTAAGAACCCAAGAAAGGACCCAAGAAGGAAGCGCACGTTTTAGTCATTGTCCAGGCTTGGAGAGCAACCCCTGCTAGCAACGCACTGGTTAAGCATGAACTTGCTAGTCCTGGACTCTTCCCCTTTCTTTTTGCAACCTGAATTAGAAGGGGATTCTAGGGGGATAGAGAGAAGGATCCTTTCCTGCTTTTTGGCGTTCCATAGCTTGGCTGTATGGGACCCTTTCTGGGGAAGTGGAGGGAAAGTGTAACTGTGAATGAAGCTTGAGGTGTTGATCAATGGCATTTACATTAAAATTAAAGCTGCATATTCTGATTTAAACTGACCAAATGATATTACCTGTGAGCCATCAGAAAAGTTTCGGGATCACCCAAATTTTCATCCAGGGGTGGGGACAGATCTCCTCACACTGAATCCCTGTGGAAGGGATGGTGGCAGATCGAGGTTTGCCATCTGCTTCCCTTCACTCCTCTGTCCTGCTTGTTCTGCAAGCTAGTCTCATCTGAGCCCAGAGCAGCAGGCTAGTTCACTGACACTCACAGACTTGGCAGGAGCATTTACTCTTTAAATACATCGAGGTCAGGAGGTACACTTCAGACAGGGAAACAGGAAATTACTAGAAGACCTGAACAAGAATGGCAACTTGAAACTGGAAGAGACAAGGGTACTAGGTGTCTGGAAGTCAACTGAAGTAGAAAGATTTCTAGAGAATGTGGGAAATTACCATCCAAGCCTTCGGCCTTGGTCTCTAGGTCTCCAGTTTACTGTAAACAACAGGTGAAGACTTTCAGTAACTAGAAATGAAGCCTCATTGACTGGCGATTGAAAATATCGGGGGTGCAATGAATGCCTGTCTGGTAATCTGCCCTGTGTGTCTTCTCTGGGAAACCTCTGCTCATAAACAGGGATGGGCCCTGGCAGCCACATTGGTCCCCTGAAGCTCCCATCATCTATGATTAGGGTTAGGGTTAGGCAGGTGATTTAGTCCCTGTGGGTGCAGCTCTGGAACATCATTTCTCTGACACTGGGACATAGGAGCCAGGAAAGCTGGTTGTCAGAATAGGAGAACAGAGCACAGGTGTAGACAGAGCATCTGCTATGGAGAAAAAATTCCACTGAGTTCCTCCTGGCTTTTCGGGTCTGGGATCTGGGTCTTCCTGAGGGCTAACTTATTTTTGCCCTTGGGTTCTACTACATATCTAATCTATCTATCACTTTCTATTATCTATCTATCAACTATCTATTATCTATCTATCATCTATACTCTGTTGCCCAGGCTGGAAAGCAATGGCACAATCTCTGTTCACTGCAGCCTAGAAATCCTGGCCTCAAGCAATCCTCCCACCTCAGCCTCCCGAGTAGCTAGGACTACAGCTGCATATCACTATACCTGGCTAATTTTTAAATTTTTTTAAAGATGTCTTGCTATGTTGCTCAGGCTGGTCTTGATCTCCTGGCCTCAAGTAATCCTTCCACCTTGGCCTCCAAAAGTGTTGAGATTATGGGCATGGGCTACTGTACGCAGCCTCTTCTATTTATATAATGGATTTCTGTCCTCTATTAAGGTGAAGAGATAGCTTTTCAGTGACTTTGAAGCACTGTGCCAAATATTTCAAATATCACATTTTTAAATCTTCTTACTTTTTGATTTATTTAGTTGCTGCAAATTTTGACTTATCTGTCACTAATCAGCTGGATGTACTGAGATACTTTGACATTTCCTAATGCCTGGCACTTTCTCTTTCTGGCCCTCCATAGTGAGGGCTGGCTGTCTTCCCTTATAGGTATCTGCTAACGCTGGAGGCTCAACTGATAAAGACAGCCATGCCAAGAAGCAGACAGAAAGGCTGGGGCTAATAGAACAGATCTCTACTCCAGGGGCTTCGACTCTGTCCTAGTTCTGGTCAAACAGGATTAATACTGCTCACTGTTACTATCCTAAAAGGATTGTCATGGTTAAAAGTGGGCATTTACTATTTTCAGTGTCTTTTGTTGCTGGAATAAAGGAGATAATAATACGAAACAAAAATCAGCTTGCTTCTCCTCCTATTTTGCTCAGCTCCCAAGCATTCAGAATGTCGTTACTAATTAGACATTTGTTTTAACATCCTGGGTCCATCCAGGCTAGGCAAGCTTGTGATGTGGGGAAAGTTGACTCGTTATGCAATGGTCCCTATGGCTTTGCATTAGATCCCCCGCTCCCTCGCAGGCGCTGAATGCTCTACTGTTGTTCTCTGGGTCTAGAACCCTGTCCCTTTTCTCTGGGATGGCTCCTACTGATTTTTCAGCTTATTCCTCATTTGCTGCAGGACAGTCTCCTTGGTCCCATAGTACTTTTGATTTCCCCATCATCTGTGCAGTAATAGTTTCTCTATAGATCCACCAGAGTTTTGTCTTATTCATTGTTATAGCCACAGATCTAACCTATTTCTAGTAAACAGTACGTTCTTCCTGGATCTATTCCTGATGGATTGGCTTAATGAATGAATGCTCATTTTACTGGTGACTCTGAAAAAGGAAAAAAAAAAAATAATGATCTTACTCCACTATCAGCAACTTGATGTTGCCCCTGTGAGGAATCCTTGTAACAAAATACAAACTTATCATTGCCTACAAGGTCCTCACCTCCTTCTCTAACCTGTCTAGTAGCACTCTCCTTATGCACCACGATACCCATGCTAGCTTTCTCTCCGTTCCTGCAATACATTACTTTTCTTCCTACTTCAAGGCCTTTGTTCTTGCTATTTTACCTGCCCTGGAGTTTTGCTAAGTTAGTGTTTTCTTATTTAGGTGGTGCCTCAAATCTCAGAGCATTTCTCTTAGATCATTTCTCCTTAAAGCATTTTTCTCCCTTCCCAAAATTAAGTGTGTCTGCCATCCCTCTGGTCACTGTTTTCTTCTTTGCCCTGATCCCGGTCTGCAAGTTCATCTTTTTATTGGATCATTGTCCATCTTCTACTGATAAAAATAGCTGCAAGTCTGTCTTGTTCAAGGCTATACTCTGAGTGCTTAGTAGAATGCCTCGTTCATTCCAGCATCTAGTATTTGATAATTAATATTGATTACATGTTTGATGAGTAAACGAAAAAAAGTATAATAATCTTAGACATAAATTATTTAATCCCAGTGAAAGAATGTTAGTGGTGGAATTTCAGGTGTTATTGTAGAAGAAACTTTTGAAGGGTATTCCTTCCAGTTTGTTCATATTAGGCTAAGTTCCTCTTCTTTTCCTTACACTATGTAAAAATATTAGATCTCAAAACTATTTGCTCAAAGTACTTACTTTAGGACACATATTTTTAGACTATAGTTTAGAATTACAGTTATTAGAAAGGTTTGGTAAAAACTCTTTTTGTTAGGCAATAAGGTTACTCTGTCCTCTAAAGAGCTTTACCTTATTCTCAGGAAGTAAGAGAGAAAAAAGAATTTTTTGTCTTCTTTGTATCAGGTGTTTTGCCCTTACTTCTCTTTAAGTTTATGTTTACCTTAACATTCCTTTCCTTCCTTAGGTTTGCTATCTCCATTTTTCACTATTATGTAATTCACAGAGTTGCTGGGGTAAGTGCTTAATTTCGAATAGCCTGTTTTAGAACTTTGTGAGAATGACAAGAACAAACAGAACATTAAGACAGCTAGAGAGAGTTAAGTGAGAGTGGTCCCTAGGTGAGAAATGCTTCCTGCCTTCTAGGCTGACACCAGTTCTGGGGGATGTGTTCTGAGAGCTCATATTAACTGCAGGTCATTGCTCCTCATCTCAATCCCCTTCCTCTTCCTTCAGCTTTCTATTCAAAATCTCTGATCACATCTTGAAGTGTTGTCACATTATTTTTTTTTCTGATAATTCCCTCCATTAGCTAAGCTTTCCAATTTATAGTACCTGATTTATTTTTGTCTTCTGCTTTTTAAAACTCCCTTTTCTAAAGCTTTATTGATTGTGTACTTTGGATTCTAATTCTTTCTATCAGAGTCTTTCTTTAATTCTGTTTGCAGTGTGGTGCTGTCTACATTATGTGTTGGTTACCTGATACGAAGGAATATGGGGGCAGCTCGGTCACATCTGTAAAGTTCTTTAAGAGAGCTGAAGGGCGCCGATACCAGTTCACTTTTTTTTGGGGTAGCCCTCAGATATTGAGCATGTTTACTGTATTTTCTTCTATTGTGAAACAATCAGTTCTCTGAATTTCCTTAAAGTTTGTCATTACCATTCTCCACACTCTACTCATTTTTCTATTTAAGAATTATTTTTTTCTAATCATGTAGAACATGTTCAATATGGAACACAAAAAGATTATAAGAAAAAAAGTCACCTACAGTGTCGCCAAAGGTGAAAACACCTTGTCTTTCTTCCTGCATAACAATATCCCTCTCAATCTTACGCAGCATTTTTAAACCTAGGAGACCTCTCTAAATCCAAACGAAGTTAAAGATTACGTTATTCACCAAGTTCATACTGAAATTAGAGAATCGCAGGAGCTTAAGAAAATGCGCATCTGGCGAATGAACCTGCGTATCCGGGGTTCTCTTCAGGGAGGTTGCTCGTCCATGAAACACACCCCAGTCTGCAGCCACCTGGGTGTGGGGAACCAAAGACCAGCGAACCAGGCGGGCAGGGGCGGAACTTGCGGGGACTGCGGGTAGGAGGAGCTACAGAGCTGTCACCAATCAGAGCCCAGCTTTGTTTTCTCTTGCCGACCAATGAGGGAGTTCTGCTGGAGGGGCTGTCTTCAAGTCTGAGACGCCTACCGCCTTCGCAGCCTATCAGCAGGCCCCTCTTACCCCGTGGGCGGTGCGGTTCCGCCCCGCCCCTCCAGCCGCGGCCCCGCCCCCCCGAGGGTGGGGGCTGTGTTGGTTACTAGCAGGGCTGGAGGCGGGGGCCGGGTTCCCACTGGGCTCGTGCGTTCTGCGCCCGCCACGGCGGTGCAGAGTCCGCTGGCTCCCGATTGTCCTCTGCGGCGGTGGCGGTCGCTGCCTCCT